>NC_000070.6:52771163-52878663 GCF_000001635.26 Mus musculus
GGGCCACTAGAAACCTATATTCTTCCTAATGTAGCCACATCAATTATATCACCTCTCTGTTTTTCATCATGGTTCATCTTTTACATGATACATTAGGACCAATAGCAGAACTTAGCTGTTGGGACTTCGAGAGCTGAGGGTTTCACCATAAAATTCTAGTTACATTCGCTTCCAAATAGTTTAGTTGCATACTAAGTCATTTACTCAAAACAGTAAAACATTAAGAAACCTTTGTCTCACAATCAAGGAGTTAGGGGAAGGACTGAAGAAAATGAAGCGGTTTGCAACCCTATAGGAAGAACAATAATATCAACAAACTAGACCCCACAGAGCTCCTAGGGACTAAACCACCAAACAAAGAATACACATGGAGGGACCCATGGCTCCAGCTGCATATGTAGCAGAGGACTGCCAGCATCAGTGAGAGGGGAGGCCCTTGGTCCTGTGAAGGCTTGATGCCCCAGCATAGGGAAACGCTAGAGTGGTGAGGCAGGAGTGCCCTCATCGAGGCAGGGGAGGGAGGAAGGGATAGGGGGGTTGTGGAGGGAAAACCCAGAAGGGGGATAATATTTGAAAAGTAAATAAATAAAATAGCCAATAAAAATTTTTAAAAAGATAAACCTTTGCCTTCTGGTAGAGCCAATGATACAAAAAAGAACTTTGATGTGATATTGGCTGATAGAAGGCAGGGTTCCATTCTCAGAAACGTATGATTTCGTCAGAACTGAAGGTTCATTGACCAACACCTTACAAAACTAGAGACAGACACAGGACTTCGTAGAAGAACATGGTTCCTTTACTGACGTGGCCAGAACTGGAGAAGGAGAGGAATTCTCAGTCTTCTTCCTCCTTGTCCATAGCCATCCACTGTTATCAAAAAGAAAAGAGAAACCAAAACCCGGGAAGCACACATACTCATTCGCCTGTCAGCCAAGAACAGGGAGCTAAGTTCCTCCTCCGGCACCAGGGCTTCTGTTGTTAACCTGGCTCTCATCCCCTGCATGGAATTCTCCTGAAGAAATTCTAATCTGTGGGTTCCAGATTACAGCGACACTAAGCTTTTTAGAAGATCGAATGTAGAAGTCTCAGAAACTTTCAAATTTATAGTCTTGGCAGTAACGTGGCAGTGGTTGTTCACAGGATATTAATTCAGAACACATCAGAGCTAGTTTTATACTCCGTGGATCAACTTGCCACCATCTCTTCAACAAAGCAGCAGCTGTTTGGGTTTTAAATATTCACATTCAGAGGCTGGGAGTCATAGTAGACACACTTATGCAAGCGTAAAATCATATATATATAAACACAGATTGATGGGACCATTGTGATGACACAAACCTTCATCACTAAACCACTGCCAGCATTTTTTAACTCTTTCTTAGCCATCTTCTTGTCCTTGCAGATGTCAGGAAAATATAATTTAAATAAGTCTTTTTCCCAAACCAGACTTCACAAGATGAAAGAGAGAAGGAAACAAGTTTATAATTAGTCAGGCTTTTGTGATTCACATTACATTCAGTCTACTAAGAGTTTGCAAACCCCTTACCACAAAACAAAACAAAACAAAACCTCTTTTATGTAAACAAGTAATAAATCCATTATTATAAATTCTCGAGATAAACTATATTCCTCAGGTATGCTGACTTGACAGTGCAATCGGTCATGTGTAGCTCATCCTGGTTCATCTTCGCTTTGCTTGGTAATTTGCTGACCATCTGTTAGCTAATTGGCTTTGTCCAGAAGAAATGTAGCTTCCTATTAAATTTATTACACATGTAGTTCTGAAAGTGCGAGCAAGCCACTTGACAGTGGTAGGCTGCTGCCCTCTTGGAGACCTGGAGAAGAGGGAGCTCTCTTCTCTGATGTCTGTGTTCCAAAGAGATGGTTTGAGTCTTTGATGTAAAATTTCTGTGCCAGAAAGCTGCCAATCAATAGTCTTATTTAGCTTTTAAAAGTCACAGGTACCTCAAAGAAACAGAGAAAAATGTGTTTCCAACTAAATAAGGTAAACAAGGGATCTAAGTGGAAAGGGGGATTTCATTTTCTGATGAGACAGCTATTTAGTATGCTTTCTTACAAAACCACATACATAGGTATTCAATACATCTTTGCTATTGGATATACTTTTTGGCTCTACTTATTGACATGATTAACAGGGTGAGAAATACACAAGTTGATAGAAAGAGATTAGCAAAAACAAAATGCCTACTGAACAAAATGTAGAAAGTTCATGTTATTCCAAGAAGGCATAGATAGCTAATGTACAATGAGATGCCAGAGACCAATACTTTCCAATTGTAGGGGCAACAAGAATCTCTCACTTCCCTTGAATATGAGCCTGTGTGCATTGCTAACCTCACTGGCTATTCATCTGTGAAGCACTTAATCATATGTTTTTTAAAATTATAAGATATTGGTGTTTTATATGGTACAACTCTTAAGTAACATGAAAATGATAGGTTATTTCTCTGCCAGTGTAATGAGCTAATCCAAGCCAGATTAGAATATATTAAAGGCTGTTTTTTTTTTTTTTTTTTTTTTTTAGGAAGCTGCTGATGAAAAGGGAAGTGGGAAGGCAGGTGAGTTCCCTGGGACCAAGCAAGGAGGCCAGGGAAGTTGCCATGGGGACAGGGAGCAGAGAAAGAGAGAAAAGGCTCTTGCACAGAAAGAACGGAAGGAGAGGAAGAAAGGAGAGGGAGGGGAGGGGAGAGGGAGAGAGAACATGTAAAATGTCTGGAAGGAGCCTCTGGGGAAAGGGCAGTTCAGCTCCTGGGCTGGAAATTTCAGGGTTGAGGGCAGCATATACCAGAAAGGGACTAAGGAATATTGGGAGAACCGGGAGGCCAGGTCTGTTTTGGTATGTAAAAACACCTTAGTCCCTTGATCCAGTATCTAAGACCAAACAGAAAAGAAACATGTTTTTATTAAAATTGCATGGTGCTATTTATTGTGTTACCTATCAAAATGTTAATGAATTAAGTTATGGATAAACATGTATGTCTGAATCAATGAAATATACTAATAGCTCATAATGAAGTTTTAATAACTAGTGTAATGTATAAGGGTATGACTAGATATCTTGCATATAATAGATGTTCAACATGTTATCAGTCATTATTGATAACAGCAAAATGTATTGATATTTCTTATTGCAGAAATAATATATTGAGATGCCAACATATTTAGGAATAGAAAATTTTTCACCAATAATCATCAGAGTACATTCAGTGAAAACAATTGCCTTATCTCTGAATTTTATAAGATACTTTCCTTCATCTCAAAGGTTAAGAGTGTTGATGGAGAAATTTCCAGTTTCTTTGGAAACTCAGTTGTGTCCTGTGATGTTTTTTCCTGGAACCTGTCTTGTGAGAGGTTGTTTTGCTGAAGCAGACATATGGGAGAATGTTTTGCTGAAGCAGACACATGAGAGTATGGTTTTTGGTAGTGGATGCTTGAGATGCTCATGATGTTTGGAAAGGAAATAAATGGAACTCCGCAGTGATCTTCACTGGCCTTCACTGGTCTTCACTGGCTGTGCAACATGGCGCTGATCTTCGCTGGTCTTTGCTGGTCTTAACTGATCTTCACTTTGTAGAAGAAAATGAGGCAAAAAAATTCTCATGGTATTCCAGCTGATTCTTGCCGCTTCTGCTGATTCGTACTGATTTGGCAGAGCCTTGTGGTTTCTGCTGGATTGAGCGACTGCCACTGATTCTTGTTTGGCATTTGCTATTGGGCTGGACTGCTTAGCAGTCCTGACAATGAAGTGGAATTGCCCCAAAGAACTACATCTAAAGAGGTCCGCATAAGTGGATGCTCACAGTCAGCTATTGGATGGATCACGGGGCCCCCAATGGAGGAGCTAGAGAAAGTATCCAAGGAGCTGAAGAGATCTGCAACCCTGTAGGTGCAACAACATTATGAACTAACCAGTACCCTGGAGCTCTTGACTCTAGCCGCATATGTATTAAAAGATGGCCTAGTTGGCCATCACTGGAAAGAGAGGCCCATTGGACACGCAAACTTTATATGCCCCAGTACAGGGGAACGCCAGGGCCAAAAAGTGGGAATGGGTGGGTAGGGGAGTGAGGGGGGGTATGGGGGACTTTTGGAATAGCATTGGAAATGTAATTGAGGAAAATACCTAATAAAAAAGAAAAAATTAAAAAAAAAATAAAGAGGTCCACAAACCCTTTTCCTATTAGCCCTCTTTCTCCTCAGCCTCCAGATAGCAGGTTAGAAGGGAAGTTGAAGCATTCAAGAACCCTAAATAAAGTAGGTTTAGAAAAATCTAAGCTAAAACACCCATAGAAGGAGTTACAGAGACAAAATTTGGAGCTGTGACGAAAGGATGGACCATCTAGTGACTGCCATATGCAGGGATCCATCCCATAATCAGCTTCCAAATGCTGACACCATTGCATACACTAGCAAGATTTTGCTGAAAGGACCCAGTTATAGCTCTCTCTTGTGAGACTATGCCGGGGCCTAGCAAACACAGAAGTGGATGATCACAGTCAGCTATTGGATGGGTCACATGGCCCCTAATGGAGGAGCTAGAGAAATTACCCAAGGAGCTAAAGGGAACTGCAACCCTATAGGTGGAACAACAATATGAACTAACCTGTACCCGGGAGCTCTTGTCTTTAGCTGCATATGTATCAAAAGATGGCCTAGTCGGCCATCACTGCAAAGAGAGGCCCATTGGACTTGCAAACTTTATATGCCCCAGTACAGGGGAATGCCAGGGCCAAAAAGGGGGAGTGGGTGGGTAGGAGATTGGGGGGGTGGGTATGGGGGACCTTTGGGATAGCATTGAAAATGTAAATGAGGAAAATACCTAATTAAAAAAAAACTGAAAAAAAAAAAAAGAAAAATCTAAGCCTACCGAGCACCCTGATAAGTATCAAACACAAGGAGTTTGTAAAGGTCCAGAGCTAAGTGAGCATCTGCTGAGCATGCTCTTTAATGATAAAGTGACTGAGTTGTTATTCTTTGGCGTTACCCCTTAAAACATATTTCAAACAGGGCACTGGAAAGATGTCCCAGTGGTTTAAAATACTCCCTGCTTTTCCAGATGACTCAAGCTCACAATCACCTGCACCTACAGTCCAGGGGGTGTGATACTCTCTTCTTGCTTTTGTGGGTATGCAAACATTCAAGCATGAACATATGCACACATTTCAATACACACAAAAAAGCACACTAATAAAATAAATAAATAATAAATAAAATCTTTACAAAATAATTTTCTAATAATATCAAGATACTCTCTTTTTTACTTTCTATTCATGAAAGTTACAAAACAAAACAAAACAAAAATAATTAAGGGTAAAATAACATTATGTGTGAAAATAATTCTCACCCAACCCTTCCTGATTACTTGTTATTGATACTTTTATACATGCATATGTATTTTGATCAAATCCACACCCAATTCCCTTTCCTACAACCCTTCCCCTACTCCCAACACTTTTCTATCCTAACTTTATAAGTTAAAAACAAACAATAAAGCAATAACCAAACCTCCTAAGGATGTCATGCTCTTATGAAGCACTGCTCTGCTTGCTGTCCTCTTGGTCTTCAAATCCTTCCTAATCTGTGTGTTGTGTGAAAACTCTAAGGGGGCTTCCATCCCCTCACTGGGAAGTATTGGCACTCACAATAATAGTGCTTCACCCTTTTCAAGCATTGCTGCTGGAGTCGGTTAATGATTCAATCACCACCCTTGGAAAGAGCATAGAGATATAGATTGTTAGTGATGACCCTTAGAAAGATTATTAGCAAAGTCAGATGAAGATTTTTTTGTCAGTGGCTCTGATGTACAAAATCTTAGGGAACAATCTGAACTTCAGAAAGGCGCATCCTTAGTAGTTGACCTAGGGGTCTTTCTTAAGGTCAGAGAACAAGAACAATGGCGACCTGACTAGCATGGACTGACTTTATTCTCTTGCTAAAGCTGGATTGGTGATCAAGGTGATGATTAATTTTCCATATCCATATTTGCCCTCAACTTTCTGATATAATTTAATAAAAATTATTAATAAATAGATGTGCACTCTGAGGATTTAGAGTAAAACTGACTTATTTTATATAAAAATTTAGATTTGTGAGTTTTAAAAAGAAATTTTATAAGTTTACTTTTTAAGATGAATAATAAAATAATTAATCCTTTCTTTGCAACCACAAATTGAAGCCTACCAGGAAAGAGAAACTGGCCAAGAAAATTACCTTGCTTGCTTATACTTTGTTAGTCTATAACATGTTGCTTAGTTACGAATGTATGTGGGTTCTTGGAAATGATTTGCTTTTCCTTCACCTCTAATACATGTAATATTTTTTATATAAAAGTATTGGGGAACATACTGGTTTTTTTATAATCATTCACTAAAAGAAAAATAGAATGTAGTCACATTGTAATTTCTAAACTGCTTGAAATATTTTGCTGGGATATATAAGCTGTGGGGGGAAAAATAAAGTTGTTGGAACTTGTTGAAGCTTGCTTCCTTCACCCAGTGTGTGTTTGTGTATGTGATTCTTTTCCCCCTCTTCTTGTCAGCCTCCAAAGAATTTCTCAGCAGCCCCCTTCCCCAGAAGTCACTCATCGACTCCAAAGAGTTCTTCTCTCGCAACAGGAGTACTTCACCAGCCCCAGGGAATCAAGTTTTGTTTTTCCCTCAAATAAAACTCTGCTGAGTGATCAATCACCAACCCTACGTCCTATCTCAGTTTATCCTGACCTGTCGAAGCTGGCCTTCAACAAGATGCACTAATCTATGGATATAAAAGGTTTGGGAACAGCTTAATACTATTTGCAGAATAATAGTATTAAGTTCTCCCTTAAGATATGGGACTTATTTAGTCTGTTCTTTTTGCCCAGTTAATGATGCCAGATACGGTTTCCTTCAACGTAGCAGACTTTACATTTAACCCTGTAGTGATTGGTTACATCTATGTTATTTTGTGTCACTTTTGCACTATTAAGCATATACTGCCAGGCTAGTCATAATTGTAGCTGACAGGGTTTACAGCTAGGTAAGATCATTAAATACTTTTCTTTCTCGGTATCATAAATAGAATATTCCAATCACACCTTAAAAATTAACCAGTAGAGATGAAGCTTCCAGGCTGCCACTAACTTGGCTTTTCCACATCCTATGACTCCAGAATGTAGTGTCTTCAGCAATACGTTCTTATCATTTTATCATCAAGTTATCTGGGAGAACCAATAACAATAGCGGTAGCCTAAAATTTGGGGTAAATTCATGACTATTTACAATATAAGCAAAACTGATTGTTCATTAATTACTGTATTATAGAAATTTTTAACTAAAGTTAGTCTTATTAGCATTTCATTTTCATATATTCTGTAATCTGGAGCCTGTTGTAATTTGTTATGTAATCTTTCTTCTTAATTAACGTTATCTCAGTTATAGCTATACCCTCCCATGCTCTTCTCATCTTATTGTATTCTTTTCCTTCAATGCTATTTTCATAATGATTTTCTCTTTCTTTTATCATCTCAGCATTTTTATAGACTCAAGGTTTTACTCTGGGTGCCCTTTAGAGTGAGCTGTATTGGTATTTCATAGAGAAGTTAAATCCCCACAAGGTTTTCTTGTAGAACACAGGATTGAATGAGATAGCACAGAAAGAAAACACTCATGCACATGAATGATGAGCATTTGGGCTTGAGGGAAAACTCATAATTTTAGTCAAATGGAACAATCTGAGAAGCTCTGAGAGACATAACTTGTAACCACTTACATTAATAGTTAAAACTTCCACCTTGAATACTGTAACTCAAGTCCAAACTCTCATCTATAAGGTCCTTAAATATGTAAAACTCTAGGATCTACATTTAAAGTACTTTTAGAGAGGCCCGTTGGACTTGCAAACTTTATATGCCCCAGTACAGGGGAACGCCAGGGGCAAAAAGTGGGAGTGGGTGGGTAGGGGAGTGTGGGGAAGGGTATGGGGGACTTTTGGGATAGCATTGGAAATGTAATGAGGAAAATACCTAATTAAAAAAATAAAGTACTTTTAATAGCTCCTGCTAATATAATGAGAAGAAAATATTGGAAGAAAATATTAGAATTGGAATAAAAATGTCAAATCTTACATTAGCTAAAAAAAAATATTTTCCTCCAAATTTAGGCAGAATAAGCCCTTGAATGGTTTACAAAATCCTTTTTAATCTTTTCAAAATCTATAATGATCTCAAAAATATTTACATGATGCTTGAGAAATACGATGTTCCCATTTTATTCTATGGTAATATCAAATATTGACCAATGCTTTCATGGTAATTTTAACTTTTAATAGTGAACTAGTGTAAGAGAAATTCTACATGTACCCGTCCAACATTGGTGTCCTTACCTGCAATATATTGCTTAAATAATTCCTGCTCTCAGTTACCATCTCAACTGTTATATGTAAAAGTTAAAATATTAATTCATGAAATCATAGTTAATTGATAAATTTAAAATGTTCTTTGAAAGAGAGCATCTCATCCTATTTTATAATTTCTGAAATAAGGGTAGACTAACACTTTCCCTCTACTCCTATACCAAATGACATGCCAACTGTTCTCAATGTTTGTTTCCTGGGACAAGTAATGCAACAGTGACAAGTCTCCTAAGAAGGAGAATGGATGTGCGTAGGAGAAGACAAGCATGGGTATAGAAATAGAGTGCTCTAAACGGTAATTACAAGTCACTGTTCTAGGGTAGTCGGGGCCTCTCCTATATGATGTTAAGATTTTCGAAGTCATACAAAGTTGCAGACACTATCTCTCAGTATTCTGCTTCAAAGTACATGCAGCGACTGTTAGCTACAGAAGATGAACTTTTCTCTTCTAGAATTAATGAAATTGCCTAATTAAATTTCAGAATGCTGAATGCATGTAGGATTAAAATCTATTACTGTAAAAGCTTTGAATCTCTGGAAGTAGAAATGGACTTGGAGTTCATCATAGAGGCAGATTCCCTTCAAGTAGCTCCAGTTGTCATTATTGTAACTGCTGATTTCAATCTGTCTCTTTTTTTGCATTAGCTTCCATGAATGGTTAGGTACAGAGTTAACTATAGTTCTTTAAAAATCAATAATGTGCTTACCAACCTTCAGTCTGGTACATTCTTGCTCAGTAAGGAAAACTATTATTCACCCGAGAATACGTATGGTGGAAACAAATGGTCATAATAATTGGAATTGTCGCCCCTTAACTTATCTGGAAGAATTCCTTTCTGTCATATAGTGGACATTTCTCTGAGTCAGCCTATACTTTTATTCTTTAATCACCTGACAAATGCAATAGATCACTAAGTCTCCACTATTGTACCTTATAAAATCTTTAGTATGTAGACTTTCCCTCCATCCACAGCTAAAGCGTTCAGGACATTACCATCCATTATCTAAACCCTACAACTGTCTTTTGACTGCTTTGTTCATTGCCCATTTCTTCTTGTCTCAGTGTGTTTCTATACAACTACCTGAATCCAACTTTTCCACAAGACTCCTTCAGTTAAATCTCTTCTTTTCCATACTATAGCATGGATCAAGTCCGAATCTATTTGCATGTCATACAGAGCTAAGCATTATCTAGCCTCTGTCTGTCTCCCAACCTCATCTTCCCTGGAAATGATGCACCATCTACCTTTTGCCAGGAGATATGAGCTCTGGACTATAAACATTTCTATGTCTCTAAGCATCTTTATTCTGATTACCTCTCTCAGAATCTTCTCTCTTGCAAGCATATTCATTCTAGTCTAAAAATAATCTTTATTCTTCTTCCTTGAGTCATTTCAGAGGTACCTTCCTATAGGAAATCATTCCAGACAGCTGTTAACAGAGTATCTAATGAAAATGTCTCGTTGTGACTACAAACACATTAGTTTGTCTGTGTTACAATGAACCTAGGATGCAGTGGAATAGAAAACAAAGAGAATGACTCACAGAGACTGTGACAAGATGCACAAGACCTGCCCAAGTTCAATCCCAATGGAGTTCCAGCACAGAGACAGGGACTAAGAAGCTATTTGCAATTGATACTTGGCAAAGGGAAAATCATTTTTCTCCCAGTGAAGTGTCACTGAGTATATCAACCACACTGCAGGGCAGGTTCTAAGCCCAGGAGTAGCTGGCAGCACAGAAAGACTCATGTTTGCTTTGCTTTGCTTTGCTTTGCTTTGCTTTGCTTTGGTTTGGTTTGGTTTGGTTTCTTCTGTGTAGGCTTTTTATTTGTTGTACCATTTTTGTGTGTCTTACTTATTGTGTTTTTGTTTGTTTTTTGAAAGAGAAAGAAAGAACATGAAATTGGTTGTGTAGATAGGGAGGTGGCAATGACTTGAGAGGAATTGGAGGGGATACATGCCAAAATGCATGGGAAAATGTCTGTCTTTCGTGTGCTAGACATACTGACCTTGATAATGGGTCCGACAATCAGGGAGAGAAGTATCCTGCTCCCTTTTCCTTCTCATTCTTTCTTTTTATGGTATTTTGTTTTTCTGTAATCTGTAATTTTCATTTTCTGTAATCTGATGAATAACATGTTGCACAAACAAACAAACAAACAAAAAAGAAGGAACAGGCTATCCAGATATAAAAAAGTGATGAGTTCAAATAAATATCATCATATTTAATTGTAAAAAATAAATAAATAAGAAAATAGGTCAGCTGGGTCCCTCGGTAAACCCAGCAGTTCTGAGGTCTGCTCCATCCCCTCTGTGCTGCATTTTCTGGTCCATACCTCTACCTACCATCCAGGGTCTGCACTCCACTCCCTAAGCCACAGCTCTGCCTGCATCCCCGGGGACCTGTTGTCATCTGGGACAATGAGGTGAGATTGCCCATGACTCAGCCCATTCTCCTGCCTACTGGTTCCCCCAGTATGCCTAGCAGCACTGAGCTCTTCCCTGGTCCCTCTGTGCTTCAACTTCTGGTCCACACACACCTCTACCTGCAATCTTGGAGGCCGGCAGCCATCACAGACCACCAGTTCTATTTACATCCCTGGAGACCTGCTGCCATCATGGACTGCCCTACCTGCCAACATCAGTGACAACCAAATGGCTAAAGGCCAGCATAAGAACACAATCAACAAAAGCCAGGGAACTATGACACCACCAGAACCCAGCTCTCTTACTGTAGCAATCCCTGCATACCCTAACACACCCAAAGCACAAGAAAAGGGCCTTAAATTAAATCTTATTAAGATGATAGAGGACTTTAAAGAGAAAACAAATAAATCCCTAAAAGAAATACAGAAAAATACATTCAAACAGGTAGAGAACTTTAAAGAGGAAATGAATAAATATAAAGAAACAAAGGAAAAGAAACCAAATGGGTGAAGGAAACGACTAAAACTTTTCAAGACCTAAAATTAGAAATAAAAGAATAAAGAAAACACAAACTGAGGCAATCCTGAAAATGAAAAACCTAGAAAACAGAACAGGGAATATTCAAGTATCACCAACAGAATACAAGAGATGGAAGAGAGAATCTCAGACCTAAAAGATACACAAGAAGAAACTGATGCGTCAGTCAAAGAAAATGCCAAATCTAAAATATTTCTAACACAAAACATCCAGAACATCTGGTACTCTATGAAACAACCAAATCTTAGAAAAATAGGAATAGAACAAGGGCAATATTCACAACTCCAGGCCTCGAAAATATCTTCAACAAAATCATAGAGGAAAATTTCTCTAACCTAAAGAAAGAGATACCTATAAACATACAAGAAGTTTACAGAATTCCAAATAGATTGGATCAGAAGAGAAAATCCTCCCACCATATAATATTCAAAGCATGAATTATACAGAACATAGAAAGAATATTAAAAGCTGCAAGGGGAAAAACGCCAAGTAACATATACAGGAACACCTATCAGAATTACAGCTGACTTCTCAACAGAGACTCAAAAAAAATCAGTAGTCTTCCTTTATACAGTGGATAAATGGCCCAAGAGAAAGAAATCAAGAAAACAACATCACACACAATAGCCACAAATAATGTAAAGTATCTTGGTGTACCTCATACCAAGGTCTGTATGACAAGAACTTCAAGTCTCTGAAGAAAGAAACTGAAGATAATATTCAAAGATAGAAAGATCCCTCGTGCTCCATGGATCAGTAGGATTAATAACGTAAAAATGGCCATCTTACCAAAAGCAATCTACAGATTAATGCAATCCTCGTCAAAATTCCAACACAATTCTTTACAGACCTTGAGAGAACAATTCTCAAGTTCATATGGAAAAAAAAACAGGCCAGGTAAAAAAAATCCTGTACTTTTTTTCTTTTCCTGAGACAGGGTTTCTCTGTGTAGCCCTGGCTGTCCTGGAACTCACTCTGTAGACCAAGCTGGCCTCAAACTCAGAAATCTGCCTGCCTCTGCCTCCCAAGTGCTGGGATTAAAGGTGTGTGCCACCACCCAGCAATCTTGTACTTTTAAAGAAGTTCTAGATGTATCACCATCCCTTATTTCTTGCTTTACTACAGAGCAATAGTGATAAAAACTGCATGGTATTGGTATAGAAACAGACAGATTGGTCAATGGAATTGAATGAAAGACCCAAAAATAAACCCACACACCTATAGAAACTAGATTTTTGACAAAGAAGGCAAAACCATACAATAGAAAAAGAGAAAACATCTTTAATAAATGGTGCAGGTCTCACTGGATGTCTTTGTGTAGAAGAATGCAAATAGACACATGTTTATCACCCTGCAAAAAAAACTCAAGTTCAAGTGGATCAAAGACCTCAAATTAAAATTATATATACTAAATCTAGTAGAAGAAAAAGTGGCGAATACCCTTGAATGAATTGGTCCAAGAGACAACTCCCTGAACAGAAGACCCATAGATCTGGCACTAAGATCAACAATTAATAAATTGGACCTCATGGAACTAAAAAGCTTCTTTCTATAAGGCAAAGGACACTGTCAATAGGACAAAACAACATCCTACAGATTGGGAAAGGATCTTCACCAACCCTACATCTGACAGGGGCCTAATATCCAAAACATAAAAAGAACTCTAGAAATTATACACCAACAATCCAAATAACACTACTGAAAAATGGGGTACAGAACTAAACAGAGAAATCTCAATAAAGAAATCTCTAATGGAAATGTTCAAAGAATTTACCCATCAGGAAAATGTAAATCAAATGACTCTGAGATTCTAGCTCATTTTCATCAGAATGGCTAAGAAAAAAAAAAAAAAACTCAAGAGACAGTACATGCTGGTAAGCATGTGGAGTAAGGAGAACACTCCTCCATTGCTAGTGTGAATACAAACTTGTACAACCACTCTTAAAACTCTAGCAGTTTCAGACAAGTAAGAATAGTTCTGCCTCAAGACACAGCTATACCACTCTTGGGCATATACCCTAAAGATGTTCCCCCATAACACAAAGACATCTGTTCCACTATGTTCTATTTGTAGTAGTCAGAAACTGGAAGCAATTGAGATTTCCCTCAATTGAAGGATGGATAAGGAAAATATGGTTCATTTAGACAATGAAATACTACTTAGCTATTATAAACAAGGAGATCATGAAAATCACAGACAAGTGGATAAAAGTAGAAAATAGTATCCTGAGTGAGGTAACCCAGACCCAAAGGACTGCTTTCAACGTCTTCCAGGATCTTTCAGAATATACCACTGAGCTCTGAACAACCATTGGCTTTTCTAGTCCAAAGTTCTAAAGTCCAAAAGGGGAGTGGAATGTGGTAGTTTGATTAAAAATGTCCCCCATCGGTCCATAGGGAGGGTGGAACTTTTGGAGTGTGTGTGACCTTGTTGAAGGAAGTATGTTCTATGGGCAGACTTTAAGCTCTCAGATATCCAAGTCCAGACTCAGTGGTTGGAAGGAAGGAAAGGAGGGAGGAAAGAAGGAGGAAAGAAAGAAGAAAGTAAAATGTCTCACAAATCAGAAGTGCTTTAAAAAGTGCTACCACCCACATATGGCCTTTCTTCCAATATAATTATCATATTCATTATAGAGATTTTTACTAATTTCTAGCCTGCAATATAGATTTTTTTTTTACCAGTATTTTTTTCTTCTTTTCAGAGTCCTGTACTTGGTGGTTCGGGTCCATTCATTTTACCAATAAAGACTCAGATTTCCTCTGCAACCTTCTAGCTGTGTTTAAGCAGTAGCTTTCACCACTGTTGAGTTAAAATCCAGGGGTATCTAAGATGAAGACATGAGTTGCTTTTTAATCCGTTCCATTAACAGCTGTTTTCAGGCTGCAATTTCTCCATTTGTACACCTGTGCGTGCGCACGTGTGTGCAAGCACACACACACACACACACACACACACAAACACACACACACCACACACACATTTCACTCATAGGCCCTTTCGTTATATCTTATTTCCAATGCGTTGTAAAATTTAAGTCATACATTTCTGCACTGAATGTTAAAAGTCTCTGCCATCAGAGAGGAGCGGGAACCTGTCTGCATGATAGCAGCAGTAACTGAGACAAAACTTCAAAAGGAAGCTCAGCTTTCCAGGACCCTGTGCTGCTGGTTTTGCATCTTTCCCTCTTCCTTTCCAAGCTTCACCTCTGCTTTCTCTGCCTTGCTCTTTCCCCGAGGGACTGAAGGTCCTGGATTTCATGTTTCTCATTTCCTACCCAAAGCTTCAAGCTGCGCTTGGATCCCCAGGCCTTCTGAGGGAGGAAGAGAGCTTTTCTTCTTCCTCCTTTTCTGTTTTCTTTCCTCCTCTGTCTGGCTGTGAGTTTCTGGAGAGAGGCTGGGCCTGCAGCTCACTTCCCGGTAGTTTCACCTCTCACTACATAGGAGAACTCATTCTCTCTACCTGCCATTTGATTTTAAGTGTGACTGTTGTTTTCCTCTCCATCTTTTGTCTGGGTGTCTCCCTCATTAAATTCTTATTGCTTGAAATATTGGAGGACGAATTCTGTTTTCTGTAGGGAAATTAACTGAAGAAGACATGATGTCTTCCTAGTTGATATTTTCAAAATCTCAGTTATACGAACTGTATTAGGTGAGAGTCAAACTAGCAACAAATAATAAAACACCTCACTCAAGAGACTGAAGTGAGAACTACGGGTGTAGACAGTGGTGTAGCATTTGCTAAAATGCATGAGTTCCTGAAGTCACTTCCTAACATTGTGAGAACTAAAACCTAGAGATTAGAAGGACCTAAATTAATTAAGGCTTATTAATTTTGCATAACAAGAAATCTTGAGGTAGATGGCCACCGATTAATTTTGACATTTCCTTGGCTCACCTAGCCTTTATTTTAGGGTCATACAGTGACTGTTTTTAGCTCAAATCATTTCATTTAATCAGGGGCAGGAGGTGGAGGGGAGGACACATGCTATGTTTGTTCTTAGTGAGAACTTAATTTCCTGGAGGCTGCTCTTGGCTACTTGATATGCAGCATCTTTGCCCTTTTGGTTGAATTGTGTCTTTCGACAAATGTTCTAGGGCATGAAGATATGTCTCAATGGTTAGGAGCACGGGCTGCTTGGCCAGAGGACCCAGCTCCAATCCCAGCACCTACATGGCAGCCATCTCTAACTCCATGTTCAGGAGATCAGATGCTCTCTTGTGGCCTCTACAAGTACTACAAACAGGTACTACACAAAAGACTCATACACATAAAAAAATGAAATTTAAATGTTTGTGAAAGTGACAATAAGTAATGAAAACAGAAGGGTGGGAAATCATGCTACTCAAGGGGAAATAATCGAGATGGGAAGAGGAAGAGTTTATACATACGTAAGTGGTGAAAATGGCTGTGCTACGGAGGCCTGCTGTGCCTCTGCATTACTGATATCAAAAGGAGAGACCTGAAAAGTGCCTTTTCTATCCTTTTCAGCATTTAGTTTTTCATAGCAAGCACTACATACTGAATTTTATTCTTGGCAGTTGACCAAAGTCTCTTGGCATATTAAGTTTGAAACTAAAAAATAAAATAAAATTAAATTAAATTAAGGGGGAAACATGTTACATTTGCATAATCTGAAGGCAATTTTCCTCTTACTCAGACTTTTACATCCTCAGAAATAACCTATAATTTGATGATAAAAAAGATACATGAGGCTTGGCTGAAATCAAGTCTTACAGATGAGATAGAGTATGTCTACTTCAGCCACTCTGGTTTCTTGAGCTCATACTGCTAGCACTTGAAGGTTTTGATCAGGTTAATTTTCTCTGACAGTTAAAGAATTAAAGGGCAGGAAAAACTCAAGAGGAACAGGTAGCAGCATGGAAAAATCTCAGACACAGCAGGCAGAATCAACCAGTAAATACAGTTTTTTATTAGGAGTAGGGAAACATACACATCACAAGTACACACATAGAGAAAGTCACACACACATCACACATGCACACACACTTCACACATAGAGCAAGGCACACACACTTCACACATAGAGCAAGGCACACTTGTAGAAAGGCCCTCTGAAGGGCTTGAATAGTAGCAGGAACCCCAAATCTGACCATTTTTGAGGGCTATGTTTTAGGAACTTTGAAGGGTCTTCCTTCACTAATTTATGTTTCATTAGTTTGAAAAAAGACAGGGGGGCTATTGGCCCGAAACTTTTGGTAAAACAGTCCTGATCCAGCCTTGAATTTGTTGCACTGATCCATAGGAAGGGAAGCCTTGATGGTAGGAAAAAGAATGGGCTTTTATGCCTTTGTCTCCAGCAAGGAACTTGTGGTCTATACTATCTGTTCATAGCCCATCTTTCTGTCTGCCTGCCAGGGGTCTGTGTAACTCTTGGTCCCTCAATATTTTCATTATACATTTCTAGATAAAAATATTAAGAACCTTGGTCCTGATGTTACAGCATAAATGGTTCTTTGCACATCAGCATTCATTGCATTAATAATATCTTCAGCACAACCAATTGAAATCCCAATTCATTGGCTGGCCCCTTTTGGCCAAAAGCTAGTGCTGAGTACTGAGTTCTGAAGGGTAAAGTCAGAGAGGAGCCTCCCTTTGCAAGAATGGAATGCCAAAATCTAGCTGCGGCTCACACCACAGCCCCTGCAGCAGCCTCTCAGCTTTCACAGATCCTGACAGCTGGCCCTTAGAGACACACTCTGTGAGTTCCTAGCTAATGTACTTGAGTTCTCTCACCTGACCTTGAAAAGAGAGCGTATATCAAAGAAGTATTGGTAGTCATGCATCCTGCTTGACTATTCCCCACCTCCTGCATAGGAATGAATGAGCTGAGATACAGACCTGTGCTGTAAGACCTTCTTCATCTTCAAAAAAATAAATTAATAAATAAATATAAAAGGAACCTCCTATTTCTGTCACATGACCTTGATTTCCAGAGATCCTACAGCACTGGCTGTCTCTGGTCCTGTGGCCTAAATTCTCCTTAGATGCCCAGTCGTGCTTCTGTTTGTCTGACCAAGGTGTTGAATTAATGCTGTGAACACAAGGAACAATCTCTATCTCGATGTCCTCTATGATATCCAACGGTTTTCCTCTATCAAAGAGAAAAACTAATCACAAAGGGATTCAGGTCTTTATAAAACCACTTCAAACCAAAGTCCAGGAGAAGCAGAGACAAAGAAGCACCAAAAGAGGGAGGGAAGAGATCAGAGAATGGTGAAGAGAGTTCTGAGTAGTTGCTCAAAAGAATTTGACAACCACTAGTAACTTTACATAGTCAAGTATGTTATGACTGGCTTTTGACATGACAGCTGAGGACAAAGAGAGGGACAGAGACAGAGATAGAGACAGAGACTACATATGCATCAGGACCTGAATGATCTTGATACATGACAGGTCCACAATGTTCTTATTATTCCAGGACTAGAAATGTGTTACTATACCATTCTCAGTCATATGGAATAAAGAGTGAAATAGGTTGGCCTTAAACCAGCTGCTTCAGTCACCTCAGGACTCAGATCACAGAAGAATTGGAAGAGAAGGGCTGTGCAGTATTGTACTTTCAAAAGCAACCACAAACTAGAAGCACGGGCTTTAAGCAGTTAACTTAAAATATAATAATAAGTAATAATTATTTTTGTCCCGTCACAGCTGGGACAATGAGTATTAACTGGAGGTGTACATGGTGAGCTCCTGAGCAATATATGATTTTTTTAATGGGGGGAAGCTAAAAACAATGCAATCTAATTTATACTAAACTGAGATTTTAGAAAATTGTGTAGTTTCTGTACACCTTTTATCCCTTTGATAGCTATGAGAGAAAAACAGTTTGGAGAAGGAAAGATTTATTTGGGTTCATGGTTTCAGGCCTTTCGGTCCATGGTAGGCTGGCTCAACTGCTTCGAGTCTGTGATGAGGCCGGATCATATGGTATAGTAAAGGCTGTTCAAATCTTGGCAGAAAGGAAGCTGAGAAAGTGATAAAATCCATTGACAAAGTGTACCCTTGCCGGGATGCTCCCAGGGAATTGCTTTTTCCATGTAGGTCTACCTTCTAGGTTCACCATGCCTCAGAAGCCATTATCAAGTGATGAATCCATTAATGGATTAACTCACTGGTTAGGGCCAAGCCCTCATAATCTTACCATGCCTCAATAGTGACACTAGCAGAGAACACCAAAACTTGAACTCTTGGGCCTTCTGTGGGACACAGAATTTACTTGCCTAGAGTGGACTTTTGTTTGAATGGCCAGTATCCGTTTCTGATACGTCTCTCTGGGTCCTAGAATGAACGTGAGTGAAGTTTTATTAATAATATCCTCCCTCAACCTCCCTGCAATTAAAGTCCCTAATGCACTAAGGAATTTGGGAGAGTTTCAGAAGGAAACTTTCCACAACTGTTTATCAACATCTGGGGAAAGTATGAGCCCTAGTCAGTCAAGCTATTATAATATAGAAATGGATAGTAGACAGCAAGTGTATATCTCTCTTACTTTGTATGCAACTGCATGTGTTTCGTTCTATTCCCATGCGTGGTGAACTCTGGTTCTGTATCCTTCCTTTCAGTACTGATGCTAACATGACATTGTCCATTTCTTAGCTTAGCCTCTCTTGACATCTTCACACATGGTTATTCATATGTTCTCACTATTCCTATGGTACAATTGTGTGTGAGTCTCTCAGAGAAACACTGACAACTTTGCACACAAATTTTAATCTCTCCTGCAGGTGAGAGTCAGTGAGTGGGTAGGAGATGGAAGACTGCTTTTGCTATTAGGAAGCTCTGAGGCCAAAGAGCTGTCTAGATAACAAATTAGAGTCTCAAACTACTCATATTTCTTTGTTAATAAATATTTTACTGGAATTGTTCATTAGCAAAACATTTGCAGTTTTCAAGATTAGATTTTGCACCTCAGATCATATTTTTTAAATGTGATCTGCTTTTTCATAACCATGTTTATGACCTACTTACAAATCTCCAACATTTAATATAATTAAACATTCATTTCTTAGCAAATCTTAGCTTATCCACTAGTTCTGTAACTTATAGTTGAAACAGAAGCAACTCTGAATTTGGAGTGATGATATCAGGGAACATATCCAAGATCTATTGTTTTGTGTCTATGTGACCTTTGGGAAACAAATCAAATACTAGGAATTTCCAGTTTCTCCGCTCTAAAACAAGAATTTGCCACTTACTTAGCTCATAGAGTTGTTGTAAATTAAGTGAGAAACACAGATGAAAGGTCCCAGCATCTGAGTCCCCTCAGATGTTTGCTATCATTTGGTAGAGTGATGTCATTGCCCTTGAGATAAATCCCAGGTATATAGAGTCATTGAAGTGTAGAGGTGCTGGCTAAGTCAGGTCAGTTCAGAGCTGTAAAATGATCCAAGCATTTATGTTTTCTGAGTTATGTTCCCTCTGTAACTGTTCATCTATACAATAATTGCATAAAAGAACGTTCACATTTAGCAAACTTGCTCCAACAGGCAATGGTATCCTTAAGGACAAAAGCAAATGCCTCCCTGAAAATCAGCTATGTGCCCACTCTCTGTTCTCCAGCACTCTTCATCACATTCCCTTTCCATCCAACTTACATTCTCATCCACTCATGTTTCCATGCTCTGTAGCCTTACACCGAGACCTTGGCTTCTAAGGTCTCATCCGACAGGACCTCGGGGTGCTGCCATTTTTTGCACCTCCAACTGCATTCAGAGATGACCAACAACAACACGAACTGGAAGCCTCTCAGGAATATCCAAGTCAGACCCCACTTCAGAACTACGAAATCACAGTCAATGTTTCACCAAGACTCTGGGTGGTTCCCGAGTATGGCAGAGCTTGAAAAGCACAGTCTAAACTGGTTTTCAACTCTAACTACAGATCAGGAACCATTTGGAAAGTAAAAATATATGCTTATGTTTACTCATTGCCCTTACAATATACTCTGATTTTTACACATTACTATGATGTGTGGACTGACCATTTTGAATTTTTAAAAGCTCCCAGGTGCTTGCAATCATTTTGAGAGTTTCTTCCCCAGCCTCTGATGTTATAACGCAACAATGTTTTTGTTGTTGTTGTTGTTGTTTTTAATCCCTTTCTTAGGCTAGTGAGATGGCTCAGAGGGTAAGAGCAATGACTACTCTTTCAAAGGTCCTGAGTTCAGATCCCAGCAACTACATGGTGGCTCACAACCACCTATAATGAGATCTGATGACCTCTTCTGGTGTGTCAGAAGACAGCTACAGTGTACTTATGTATAATAATAAATAAATCTTTGGGCAGGAGCAAGCAGGAACTGAGAGAGCAGAGCTGACTAGAGGGAGTGTGGTTGACCGGAGCAAGTAGAGATCCTAAAATTCAGTTCCTAACAACCACATGAAGGCTCACAACCATCTGTACAGCTAAAATGTACTCACATAATAAAATAAATAAATAAATCTTTAAAAAAAATTTCCTTTCTTATCCAAAGACATTAATGCACTGAAACAGTTTTATCTGCCACCTACTTAACAACACTGAGAAGGCTAAGCCAGCAAATATACTCCCAAAACAGTGTGTGCGCTAACACTGATACGAAATCCGGTCAACTCTGCTTGCTCCAGTCAACCCCACTTGCTCTGGTCAACCCCACTCCCTCAGTCCCTGCTCGCTCCAACCCAAAGGTTAATTATTATTATACATAAGTACACTGTATCTGTATTCTGACACACAAGAAGAGGGTGTTAGATCTCATTATAGGTGGTTGTGAGCCACCATGTGGTTGCTGGGATTTGAACTCAGGACCTTTGGAAGAGCAGTCAGTGCTCTTACCTGCTGAGGCATCTCGCCAGCCCAAGAAAGCAAATTTAAAAACAAAACAAAACAAAACAAAACAACAACAACAACAACAAACATTATTGCATTATAACATCAGAGGCTGGGGAAGAAACTCTCAAAATGACTGCAAGCACCTGGGAGCTTTTAAAAATTCAAAATGGTCAGTCCACACAACAGTACATCATCATTATATATGAACATTCAATTATCTCTAAAACATAGAATAAAAATTAAAATGTATAAGTACATATTTTTGTAAATGTATATAATAAAAACTTGACCCGCAGACAAACCCACCAGTTCACATATCTCTTATAGTCATTTAAAAACAATACATGTAAGCTGTGTAGGATATCCAGAGGAGCTCTAATGGAAAGTGAGAGGCTTTCTTCTCCAGCCACTCTCTTTACAGAGGTGCTTAACAACTGCAGTTTACTATCATTTTGTTCTTCAAGAAAATACATGGCACAGAGGTAATTCCTTTTTATTTATGCAGATTAGAAGCGACTATGCATTGTTCCCTTTCTATCGCTTTTACCTTCTAACACATCTTACAAGTCTTCCCTTCTCCAAATGTACCTTACTCTTTGCAATTACATCTTTTCAAATTTTGTTGATTGAAATCTTCCTTGTACTTGGTTTTTTTTTTTTGATGTCTATTTGATTCTTTGCATGTAGTTGTTGATTATTTTTCTTATCACAGTGTTAAATGAGTGCAGAAGATATTTATCCCTACACAGTTCATAAAAGGTGTCTATGAAGCATGTTTTAGTGATATAACTCTTTGGATAAATATTAGGGGCAAGTTTATCTCACTTGTGTGCTGCCAATTGACATGTAACAAATTGACATGTAACAAATATGCTTTCTCATCACCAAATATGCTCCTATGTGATACTGTTCCTAGGAGCACAAGATGTCATCAAACATTTGGTTTAGAACACAATAAAATTTCTGTGCTTGAGTGATGTGTCAAAAATCTGTACATGCATTGGGAGCAAACGTTTTCATTTTGTTGTTGCTATCTCCTTTTCTTTTTTATACACTATATGCTTTTCTTATCTTAATGTTAAATCCAAATAAATAAAGTTCAGCAATCAAATGATCAGTAATGGTGGAATCTCCTCTGCACCTGCGTCTTGACAAAGAAGACTAAAAGAAGTAGGGCAGAGATTTGGAGCCATTGGCATGTCCCACTTTAACCCACCAGGAAACAACCCACCAGTGGAAGATCCCACATGGACAGAGCCATTTCCTTCTGCTCTCTGGTCGCTTACTGATAATGGGAGGAATCGTCAGCAGACGCTACAGAAGGTTGGCTGTAGGGAGAAGGGACTTATGAAGACTAATGTCCTTGTCTTTGAGCCAATGACTCAGCATCTGTTCCTACCTCAGGGATGATATGGCCTCCAACAGAAACAGGGTCATCTGCCACCCCCCCACACACACACACACAAAAAAAGCTCAAGAATAGAAAAAGACTGATTATAAACTAACATTCCCAAGACGACAAGCAAAGAAGTGTGGCCAAGTTCATTTATATAGGTCTAGCTTAAAAATCTTAATTATCATTTAACAACAGTATGCAAAGGATTGTTTTCATCTCTGACATCTTTCTAGCTGGTCCTCTAT
Source organism: Mus musculus (assembly GCF_000001635.26). Taxonomy (NCBI): domain Eukaryota; kingdom Metazoa; phylum Chordata; class Mammalia; order Rodentia; family Muridae; genus Mus; species Mus musculus. Next base: position 52,794,012 of record NC_000070.6, read on the forward strand.
CAGGAACTTATTATTAAATATTAGGAAGGATTTATCAAGAAAATTATAAGGAATGACTAAGAAAAAGAAGAAATATAAAGCTAAACCTAAAACCATTATTCCTTAAAAGTATATTGACCTGGAAAAGTAATTAGATAGAAAGATTCCAGACATCAGGATACTGAGTTAACAGCAAGACCACGGGTGTGGAAGGCATCACTCCAAACAAAACAGGTTGCCTTTTGTCAATGTACCTTCCAATTCCTATTGTGTACCCACCATGAAGGGCTATGAAGTCAAGGCAGCGACTCTCACAAATCCTAACAACAGATTAGAGCATCCATTATATACTTCTTTATATCTGAAGAAGTAACTTTAAGAAAGAAAACAAGGATTTTGCTTCTGAGAGAGTGCCTTTTTTCCCCCTTTGAAATACTTAATCTATTTATGCTTTTATTTGTAACTCAGACTGCATAGAGGTCCTGTGCATCGTGCCATCACCACAGTAGTGACAGCAATCAAGATTATGGCCTTAGATACACAAGTCAGTGGTGGTGGCAGCGTCCCTTTAGAAAGCAGTTCTTGGGCTGGAGAGATGGCTCAGCCGTTAAGAGCACTGTCTGCTCTTTCAGAGATCCTGAGTTCAGTACTCAGCAACCACATAGTGGCTCACAACCACTTGTAATAGGATAGGATGCCCTCTTCTGGTGAGTCTGAAAATAGGTATGATGTGCTCATCATATACATAAAGTAAATCTTTAGAAAGTAGTTCTCAACCTGTGGGTCATGACCCTGCTGGGGGTTACATAGCACATACCCTGCATATCAGATTTTTACATTATAATTCATAACAGTAGCAAAAATCACAGCTATTAAGTAACAGTAAAATAATTTTATGGTAGGGGATCACCAAAACACACAGAACTGTACTAAAGGGCCACAGCATTAGGGAGGTTGAGAACAATTGCCTTAGAAACTGAGGCACACTGTGGAGATGAGTTCAAAGTTAAACAGGCAGTGGAGTAGGAACCAGTATTAATGTGGCACCTGGGGAGGCAGCTCACCTGTGGGGCACAAGAACCTGAGGAAGGTCACCAGCATCACATAGTATTAGGAGTAAGACCATTGTCATCCTGCCAAGCAAGGAGGAAGGAAAGATGAGAGATGCCATATGACAATGATCAGATTTGCTGACACTCACCCCTGTTATTCATCCAGGTGACTGGGACCAAGGAAAGGTGGCATTCTCCACTGAGAACATAAACCAGCGAAATAAAAGCTATTACTTATTATCATGCCACCAGGGCACACTAAGGGAAAGACTATGTGTGGATATACTTATTTACAACTAAAATATGAAATAAAATTTCAATATATATGGCCAGGATGATAGAAAGCCTAAATATTTAAAAAGTTTAAGAAAACGTTATATAGCGAGGAAGAAAAGAATACTAAATTATATATACGATACAGAAATATGTGTTTAAAATATATAGGTAGAGATATAGAGGATATATCAAAGTATTAATGCTCTGACAGAATTATGCTGTTTGCTGTGGTGTTTGTTGTAACTTTTGAATAATGAAAATGGTAATACAAGAAAATACTTAATATAAAATACTGGGCAGATAGAGCAGACACATAAAAATAGTGCTGTGATTAGCATTCTTACACATGCCTTTTGCTTATGGGTCGCATCATTACTTTATGCACAATGACATAAGGTTAATACACAGAGTGGCTGTAAAAACGGAACTGTCAGTACTTTAAAGCACACCTGCACACTACCCAGACATCTGTTAATGATGATAATTTCTAGATGAAAGTATGTAGGAAATTTTTATGGATTTTAGCAGTATTTTTCTTCTCTTCATCCCTCTTCTCTTGTAATTCTTTCAAGCTAACCAAGAAAATATGTATCATGGATCCATTGGAGCGTGTCTGCATTTTGATACGTCACAAACATTTAGGTCCCAGCATATTTTCTTTGAGTGACACTAGAGAGAAGGCCAAGATAAATTCCTAAAAGCAAGCCTGAATTTCACCCAGTCCCTGAGATGTGCCAGATCACATGGACACGTAGTTTGTAGAATGCTTTGCCTTAAACTGACACTAGAAGATGAACCTTGTAGAAAGAGAATTCTTCCCTCAACATCGCCATCTCCTGGGATAAAACTGCTGCCTAATATCAAATAGGCAATTACTATTATCCAGTCCTCACTGGATAGTCTTAACCCTGGGTTAATTATCTTAATGCTAGCTTATTTTACAAAATAATTAAAGGAAGACTTGCAAAACTCCTCTCACTAACCCAAATTCAGTCGTTTTAAAACACGATGGTATAATTTTGATGTCTATCAAAATGAAAGCACTCTCAAATCACGTCTCCTCATGCCCACATCAGAGGACGGGGACATGTATCTCAGTTCCAGGAGAGTCAAGCCCTTTAGACTTTCTGTCCAAATCCTGAGTGTGCCGTGGACAAGGAGCACTCTGTTTAAAGCTTTTGTTAGTGAAGTTTTTCCTGTGGCTCCAATATTCATTTATGAGCATCTGATCTGTTTACTCACAGAGCAAAGCCTATCGACTTCAAGTCTTGCTTTGTGTCTTAACATCCTCATACCCACTCCTCCTTACCCCAGTTCTCACTGCCACTTGCCAAAACTAACATACTGCTCCCCGGTTCTCAACGTCATCTCACTGTAATCATGCTAATGCGATCCAATGGGCACAGAGGTTTTCAGACACACAAATCTCATTTTTTTCATTTCTATCATTGAAATTTTCCTGTACTACCTGTGGATTTTGGAGGAAATTCAAAGTTATTTTTACCAAACAAGACTTTGATGATCCAACTTTTTCTAGCTTTTATAGTCCTTCTGATATGATTGGTAGTGTGATTATAGACTTAGTTACTATACATGTCTGATACTATTAAACATATACAGCAATACTTCATGTGGCATATTTAATCATTATCCTAGCTATTTCATGCTCTAAGGCTTTTTACCTGATCTCCTATAACTTAAACATCCTTTCATAGAAAGCCCTAAGTTAACCTTACTATACAATCATCTCCTTTCAAGATTTGACTTAATTATCATTTTGCTGAGAGGGTCCTCTTTCCAGTTGAACCTTGGTTCCCATCTCTACTTCCACTCTCCTGTAATAACCTGTGAACACATCTCCTTAATGACTCCTGTTGTTGTCTGTCACAATTGGAAGTACAATTAAATAAATGAATACATAAACAACATTAAAATTGAACTTGGAAAAGCACAGTTGCCTAATGTGCTAATAAAGTGTCTACTTCCTATGAGCACATGTGAGAGCAGAGAAGAGTTTCATTTAGGATCCAGAACTTTCCTCCTACAGCCTGGACCATAGTGTGGCAAAAACTATAGAGTAGGAATTCTCGGGCTGTGAGTTACATCAGAATCACCTAGCTCCTCTGTTAGGGTATCTGTCCTTAAGGACAAGGCTTATTTAGGGTATTTATACGTTAACACATGATTCTAATACACACCAGGCATATGCAAAGCAGAAGTGTGGAGACTTCCTTGAATATTTTCTATTTGGCTTGCAATATTTAGGAGGCATTGGATAGACATGAATGTATATTTGCTAAGATATGCAGTAAGGTATTGGCTTGATCCTATAAGAAAAAAAAAATAGCTCCTTACACTTCTCTGTTGGCATCTCAATTACACCACAGATGCCAAGAATTTGAAACCACAATATTGCTTACTAGCCTTGGCTATCCTAGCAGTGACATCATTGGTAGATTATAGCATCTCTTGGATAACCTTCTGGGTCTCTGTTACTCACTTTGTAGAGGCAATTGTACAAAGGTTTTTCAAGACATTCTGGAGGTGACTCATGACTCTAAAATGTCTTTAAAGAAAAAAAAACTTATGAATTCTGGAACTTTATCTCTAAAACATACAGTATCTTGTATGTCTTTTGCCTCTTTGAAAGGGTTTCATTATTTTGTAAAATATAAAATGATACAAAGAGATACATGGAATGCAGTAGGGTGTCATTTGAAATGTAAACTGATGGAATAATTAATAAATTTTAAAAACCAGTGAATTTATAAAAGTTTAAAACATCAATTATATTTCACTTTAAGTATTTCTTCAGGTTTAAGAAGATGGGTAAAAGGAGCTTCAATTGGGGATGTTTATGTTTCAGCTTTTGTAGTAACTCTTTGGAATTTTATCACGTTTGCTTTTGTATTTCAAGTACTGCAGAGAACTGGAAATCCTATTGTACAGAAGAGCAGCCCTTGTGTCTAATTTGGAAACATGAATGCCTTTCGTTTACCACAGATGAAAAAACAGTATGGAGTAAAAGAGAGATGTTAATGATTCTTATTGTCAAAGGCACATTCGGATGAGGGCTGTGTTCGGCTGTGAATCTGTACAGTGTGTTTGCCAAACTCCGATACTGACTTGGCTCTCGGGAGCAGAGCAGACTTACAAAGGCCATTCAAACACATTCTATATGAGTTCTTTGGCTTTTTAAATCTCCTCACTGTTAATAATAAAGGGGGAAACATGTAACTTAATGTAGAAAGAATAAAGAGAGCACTCCTTCTGAAGAGTTCCTGAGTTGTAAGTGGGGAAAGATCTGCTGTCTCCTGGAGGCTCCTGATGCTCACGAAGCTGCTGCTTCCCCAACTGAGGATGCAGGCATCCCAAGACTTCACTCTAGTCCTCGACCAGGGAGCCTGCCCTTTCTATGGTACCAGGAGCATACAAATTTCAGCAGGATCACCATCATGAACCTAGTCTTGTGCTAGGTACGCGCTGTGTGAATTAAGTTGGAACCAGTTATTTGTTTTCTCTCTGAAGTAGGAAATGAGTACACAGACAACCTAAGCGGCTTGTCTAAGTTACAAAGTTGGAGAACCTGGAGGCCATGATTGTGTCACAATATCTAACTCCAGCTCCTATGTTCTTGGCCTCTTTGCTCTAAAACAGCCCCACCAGAGCCCTGTTGCAGACAACAAACCTGTCTCCTTACCAGAATAAGAGGCTGGCCTTTGTTGGTAGTGTTTTCTTGTCTATAAATTATTCTTCTAATTAGAATTAAGTGTCCTACCCTTTTGAAAATGGTGCTACTTTAAAATAAAGTTTTTATTTTTGAACTCTTACATTTTTACAAGTATTCCATTTCCTCAATAAAGGAAAAATGAGTATGTTATCTTATCAGAGAGCTACCAAAATTTTTAGTAACATATTCTATGTATATGAATCAGTAGAGTAATAGGAGCTGAAGGAAAACCATCATATTATGTGTCAAAGTTAAAGCACAGGGCCTGACACAGAGAGGGCTCTCTGTAAACTCCAGTGCATACCAACATAGAACCTCACTCGTACAGAGTGCCCCAGAGAAGCCTCTGGTTTTCTGACCATAAACATTGTCTTGTTTGTGTTAGATCAGAACAAGAACACAGACACTGAAATTTCCCATGGGGATTCAGGGCAAAACAGAAAATTATTCTCTAAGTGTCTGCCAGAAAAATCAAGAACTATCCTTTTGAAGAATCACTTCAAAGTTATTTTATCCTTTCTTCCCCTAAAGTTACTTCTAAAAAAATTCTGAATGTGCAGCTTTCTGGACAGTTATATGTTTTGTTCTCTAATTCCCCAAATCATAAAGACTAGAAAACGATTACTGTGGGTTTTTTCTTTTTAGTTAATTTTTGTTTTGTTTTATATATATCTGGGGCCCCTTGGAATAGAATTCCCATTCTGTAGAATGAATATAATTCCTATTTTTGTTTGAAGGTGTGAAGGTCTTCCCTAATCACAAATTGGTATTGCCTTGAGTTGAGTTGCTCTGTCTAAATTTCAGACAATTGATCAGGCTGAGAAACAGAGGTGAGTTCCCAAATTACAAGAACTTGACTAGGCTATGCATCTGAGGTCTCTGGAGTTTATTTTATCAAACACAATGCATTATTGCTCAGATCTCACTCTCTTTCGAAACTAGCCCATGAGTATCCTAGACAACATCTGTAGATAGCTGATACCCACATCAAGAAGTACACTCTTTAAAGATGATTTCCTATCACCTTCACAGTAGAAAGCTTCCTTGACCATTGCAGGGAACCATAGGGTTGTAGCTGCCTTCAGGGGCATGTGTCATTAAGATTTTCAGGTTAGAGTCCATGGCTCCTGTGGCACAATGTGACATCCAGTTCCCGAGAGACCTATGCACTCCCTCAGGCAGTGAAGTGATAAGGCTGCTGATACTGGTTGTGTCGTGTGATGTTTTGCTGAGGCAGAGTCATGTGATGTCTTGCTAAAGCAGACTTGTGTAGTGTTTTGCTGAAGTAGACCTGTGATGTTTGGAGAGAGTATAAGTAGGACTCAACTGATAGTGATGTTGAGCTTGCTTTGCTTCGATGGTCTTGCTTCTTTGCTGATCTTTAATTCATTGATAAATGCTGGTATTCCTACTGGTGGTTGCTCTTGCTGATTTGTGCCAATTCGGTGGAGGCCTGGCAATTTCTGCTGGGTTGTGCCACCGGTGCTGATCCGTGTTTGGTGAACTGAACTGTTGGTATCCTGACAATGAAGATTAGAATTACCCCAAAGATCTACTTCTAAACAGGTCCACAAACCCTTGTCCTATTTATCATCTTTTCTCCCCTACCTTTGGATGGTGGCTAAAATGGGAGTCAAAGTATTTCAGAACCCTGATTAAAGAAGGTTTTGAAAACTCTAATCCAACAGGCTACTTCATGTATCTCTGTATGTTTCCTTGGAAGTGAAGGAAACATGGAAGCCTGACAGGACAATTGTTCTTAGACATGAATTCTCTATACCCTGTAAAGTTTGCAAACATCATTGAGTCCTGACAACTGCAACTGTATTGATTCTGGCAATTGCCACTGTATTCTGTTTCAGCTTAAGGTATAAAAAGTCTGATTGTTCTCAATAAAATTACCAATGTTAAGTTTTCCTGTGGGCCTTCCAACTGTCCTGGTTTTATTCCTTGTGGCCCCAACCATATCAGGTGGCTTTGACCCAGTAAGCAAGCTCTGGCACCCATAGGCCTTTGTCAATCTTCTGTGCTTAGATGGAATGAAAGAGCAGCCTATGTGATTCTGTGATGCTACTCTTACCTTGAGACATTCCTCTATCTCCAAAAAGCTTTATCCTTTTGGTCATTCAAAATAAATCAGTATGGAATTCAACCCAATCCTTTCATGACAAGGAATATCCCTAAAGCAGCCCACACAATACCATACTGCCATATTATTTGATCTGAGAGGTTGCTAAGAAAATTTATTTTTAACTCCCCTAGCACAGCCATTCTCTTGGGGACTGTTAATCAATACCCTCCCTTCTCCGAGTCATTCTGCAAAAGGGACTTCTTTGGGGAGTCAAAATCACTTCCAAACTTGTGCAGAACATGGCTAGAACTAAGCCTGGAGTAATGAAACACACTTGAGATACTCTGCTCTATGAAGTAAAATGTATATGCATTCCTACTGCTTCCAACTACTTCTTTCTTTATGTTAATCTCTTACAACCCAATGTTCATTTTTCACTTGATTTTAGAGATTATTATGTGGATCCTGTGGAGCACCCTCTTCCCCCTCTCTACCTTGTCCTGCAGTTCTCTTAGTCTTCATCTTACTTGACTTTAAGCTGTTTTCACAGTTCTTTTTTTTTTTTTCATGAGTTATCCAGATAGTTTTAGATTTTACCCTTTCAGAACTTGGAAATATAGTAAAGTCTCAATTGTCATTATTTTATTAAACAAACATGTATTCTGCATCTATAGTATAGTTTAAGGTAGATATGGAAATAAAATTGTCATAGGTCCCAAATTTTTTTATTAGATATTTTCTTCATATACATTTCAAATTTCAAATGCTATCCCGAAAGTTCCCTATACCCTCCCCCTGCCCTGCTCCCCTACCTACCCACTTCTGCTTCTTGGCCCTGGCATTCCCCTGCACTGAGGCATATAAAGTTTGCAATACCAAGGGGCCTCTCTTCCTAGTGATGGCCGGCTAGGTCATCTTCTGATACATATGCAGCTAGAGACACGAGCTCCAGGGGGCACTGGTTAGTTCATATTGCTGTTCCACCTATAGGGTTGCAGACCCCTTCAGCTCCTCGGATACTTTCTCTAGCTTCTCCATTGGGGGCCCTGTGTTCCATCTTATAGATGACTGTGAGCATCCACTTCTATATTTGCCAGGCACTGGCATAGCCTCATATGAGACAGCTATACCAGGGTCCCTTCATCAAAATCTTGCTGGCATATTCAATAGTGTCTGGGTTTGGTGGTTGATTATGGCATGGATCCCCGGGTGGGGTAGTCTCTGGATAGTCCATCCTTTCGACTTAGCTCCAAACTTTGTCTCTGTAACTCCTCTCATGGGTATTTTGTTCCCTATTCTAAGGAGGAACAAAGTATCCACCCATTTGTCTTCCCTCTTCTTGATTTTCATGTGTTTTGCAAATTGTATCTTGGGTGTTCTATGTTTCTGGGCTAATATCCACTTATCAGTGAGTGCATACCTAATGACTTCCTTTGTTTTTGGGTTACCTCACTCAGGATGATATCTTCCAGATAGATCCATTTGTCCAAAATTTCATAAATTCAGTTTTTAATAGCTGAGTAGTATACCACTGTGTAAATGTACCACATTTTCTGTATCCATTCTTCTGTTGAGGGACATCTGGGTTCTTTCCAGCTTCTGGCTATTATAAATAAGGCTGCTATGAACATAGTGGAGCAGGTGTTCTTATTACCAATTGGAACTTCTTCTGGGTATATGCCCAGGGGAGGTATTGCTGGATCTTCCAGTAGTATTATGTTCAATTTTCTGAGGAACCTCCAGACTGACTTCCAGAGTGGTTGTACAAGCTTGCAATCCCACCAGCAGTGGAGGAGTGTTCCTCTTTCTCCACATCCTCACCAGCATCTGTTGTCACCTGAATTTTTGCTCTTAGCCATTCTGACTGGTGTGAGGTGGAATCTCAGGGTTGTTTTGATTTGCATTTCCCTGATGATTAAGGATGTTAAACATTTTTTCAGGTGCTTCTTAGCCATTCGGTATTCCTCAGTTCAGAATTCTTTGTTTAGCTCTGAACCCCATTTTTAATGGGGTTATTTGAATTTCTGGAGTCCAGCTTCTTAAGCTCTTTGTATATATTGGATAGTAGTCCCCTATCAAATTTAGGATTGGTAAAAATCCTTTCCCAATCTCTTGGTGGCCTTTTTGTCTTATTGACAGTGTCCTTTGCCTTACAGAAGCTTTGCAATCTTATGAGGTTCCATTTGTCAATTCTTGATCTTACAGCACAAGCCATTGCTGTTCTGTTTAGGAATTTTTCCCCTGTGCCCATATCTTGGAGGCTTTTCCCCACTTTTTCCTCTATTCATTTCAGTGTCTCTGGTTTTATGTGCAGGTCTTTGATCCATTTAGACAAATTTTTAATCTACATTCTAATGGAACAGAGTATGGAGTCAACAATTAAGAAAGGAATACTTATATAGTATTTAATTGTGAAAGTTATATGAGAGAAAATTAATAGAAGCAGGGAGGAAAGCATAGAGAATAGGAGGAAAGGGAAAGCATAGAAAGAAGGGGGGAGGAAGGAGGAAGAGCAGGGGGAGGGAGAGGGAGGGGGAAGTAGGGAAGGAAGGAAGGAAGGAAGGAAGGGAGGGAGGGAGGGAGGGAGGGAGGGAGGGAGGGAGGAAGGAAGGAAGGAAGGAAGGAAGGAAGGAAGGAAGGAAGGAAGGAAGGAAGGAAGGAAGGAAAGAAAGTTTAAAAGTCCTCCCATCCTCGTATCCCTTAGCACATCTATTCCCATGGGACCATTAATCAATGCCCTCCATTCTGAGTCTCTCTGCATAGTTCCTCTGCCTCCAACCTTGGTTCTCCCCCAGGCCCCACCCCCACCTCAGGCAGTCTCTGTCTCCTAACAGCTTCCCAAAATATGCTTTAAATTAATTCAGCCAGTTAGTTTTAATGGGCTTGAAATTATTTTCAAAATATTAAAGGCCATTATGTTGGCAACAATTCACAAAGGAAAGGAATTTGATCTGTAAAACATCATGGTACACTCAATGGATGTCCAAGCTTATAATGCTCAATAAATTCTCACACATGCTTCCATCTGGACAGTGAACTGGCAGCCAAATGGGTCATTTACACATTATTTGTGAAATGGATGCTGAAAGAGTAATTTCAAACATTTAACCCTAGCAACTCCCTTTAAAACATAATGTACATGAGCACAGCTGAAGCACACTGACAACTTTCATTGGAGCCTTTACCCACATCAACTTTTGCAGATGGCCCTTACAGAAACTGTTTTGCAAAGTTTTCCTTACCCATTCTGGAAGTTGGAAGCAGAGGAATTTATTTTCATAGCATCCTCTATGCAAACCATATATCCATTCCCCAAATGTTCCCTTGAATTAAATAAGGCAGAAGTGTAGACTGAATAAATTAAAGAAAATCATAGCATGCAAATCTCATAGAAGGAATTAATTCAAACCTGCATAGCCATTTGGCCAGAAAAAATGAAAGAAACTAATAAGTCAATCCAGGAATGGGGGAAAATACTTTAGATGGTATTTATAGAAAATGGAGTGTAGGAAATGATAGGAAATAGTTGAAATGTATCATTATGAGGGGGATTATAGGTGACTTCACTAAAAAGAGATTAAGAGAAATTGAGACTTAAATGGGACTTTAATGCTCTGTAAGTCTGGACTCAATCATAGAACAAGATTTGCTTCTAAGAAATTATCACAAATTGCACTTGGTAAGATATAGTTCTACCACCACATGATAGGAAGAATTTGAATGAAGGAGACTCTTAAGTCTCCTTTGATAGATTGAACTTTATTTTAGAAGTATAATCATAATAATGAAATACATAACTTGTTGCACTCCTACTTAATACCCATGAGTGATGTCAAAATCGTTGCTTATTCTCCCAAAATAATGTGAGAATTTACACTACTAAGGCAACTCAAAATTCAGCTTTTTGGGATTATCAAATCTCGTTATTTGTGACCCTGAAGACATGAAGCCTATATAAAGGTTTGGTTTTTGTTTTGTTTTGTTTTGTTTTGTTTTGTTTTGTTTTGTTTTGTTTTTTTTAAACACTGAGTACTGAATAAACAAAGAGCTCTTTGGTAGATAGTTTCTAGTAAATAGCTGACAGTGGGTCATTGGAAGAAGAGGTCTGGAGAACTTCACAAAGTTCTTAGAAAGCATAGTGAAGATTTAATACAGGTTAGGAGGCATTGTACCACACTTTCATTGTATTTAAGAGATGACTAACAACAAGAAATTGAGAACACTTCTTGAGCTAAGAAAGAATGTGTGTAAAGAAACAGAAGTCTGGAAGGTTCTGTCTAGTCACCTCCCAATTGCTGGCTATAATACCTAAGCATGTGAGGTAAAAGAAAGGGGCAGGGAATGGAGCCAGGATGGAATTTACTCCTTGCAGGCAAGTAAGGAGGCAATTGCTACAGGCCAGGCAAAGGACTAGGGTCCAGGAGATGGAGTGGGCACTGTGATAAACTGAAGATATATTCTAAAGGATATGTCCTTTGACCAGCTCAAGTGTATTTGCATTGTGAGGTACCACACTCAAACACTTAGATCTATAAACTAGTCCATTAATGCTATATTTATGCTATCAGTACAATACATTGTCTTGTGGTTTCTTAAAATGGCAAATGCACTTGGTAGGTAAATTACAATCAATTTAACTAAGCTTTTAAATTTTTTATTCTGCAGAGCAGGGTCCATACTTTTATGTAGATGACAGAATCTTTGTTAACAAATTTCATTTCTTGGTGCCAGTGTTAAACCAATAACAGAATCCTAGAATACAGGAATCTGCCTTTTCAGGAAGCCCTTGAGTTTTTCACATTAGCTTATTAGCCTCATATTAACAAGATTTTATTTAAAGAGTATTCAATGTGAGGGGCTGGAGAGATGCTCAGCCATTAAGAATGCTGGCTGCTCTTCCAAAGGACCTGGCTTTGATTACTAGCATGCAAATAGCAGCTCACAACCATTTGTAAGTTTAGTTACAAGGAATCCAATCCCTCTGCTCTCCATGGGATACCAGGCATGCACATGGTACACAGACAACATTTGCATACACATAAAATAAAATTTAAAGTGTTAGAAAACATACCCGGTGAATGAAAATATTCATCTTTTTTTTCCATTACTTATACTGGATGTGACCTGAATCAGAGTTTAGTAAAAGTCCAGAAATCTGGGATAATAGTGGTATTCAGTTAGATCTAACTTTATTATGGGATACTCAATCTGACCCATGGAGACTTCCTTTAGACTAGCAGTAATATGCTAATGAGAAATCTGTAAATAACAGAGAGAAACATTACAGAATGTCAAACATTGTGATTTAGCTCTAGTTCACCAGCTACCTACCTTAGCTTCCAAAGAGGTTGCTCATAATCACCAGAAATAAACAAAAAGAACCACCACTGTGTTACATATCATTATTATTCTATAGCCTTACCTAACAGAGGGTTCACTCTCTGCAAAGCACATCCCTGTACTCAAACTCCAAATTCATGTCTTTCAGATATGACCTAATCAATCGACTCCTTATGATCAGGATCAGGTAATATGGGTGCAGCAATACAATTTATTGAAATTATATCTGCCCCCCTATCTTTCTTATTAGACCTTGAGGTATTGAGAATACTCGCTCTAAATGGTAAATGTATTAGCTCTTCACAGACACCTGACAAAAAAGCATGTTTAAATGTACCTGTGAAGATTGATAAAGCAGAGAACCCTTGAGCAATGAGGCCATAGACAGTCGGCTCAGACAAACCAAGTAGAAGTCTATTAAAAACTCTAAATGTATTCAATTGCTACATAATATACCCTGCATTCCATTGTTTTAATTGGTGAGATCTACTACATTGCAACATGTAGACCATTCACAATAAAGATTTTGATACCACAGTTGTCCTAGTAAAGGACAAGATCTTTATTAGAAATCATTTGATCAATTCAAGAGAACAGCATATCATAAAATACGTGGATCGAGGAGTCAAATCAGTCCAGGCTCAAGCTACACCATATGAATCGTTTACTTTATAGTCAAAAGCCTCTTAGTTAATCTAATAATAGGAATTTCTTCACAGGTGAAGAGCTAAATTAGATAATTAAATATGGATGAAAATACACAGTATCTTAACTAAGTCACACGTTCTTACTTGCTGCTATCCTTCCACTGAGCTGAACTGTTGAATCAGGACCAGTCCTTTCATTTATAAGGCCTGGACAAACTAAGGCATAAAGGAAAGCTGTGTCATTTGATTGAGCCCAGCCTTACAAAAGACATTAGCAGAAGAATTAAACATTCTGGGATGTTTGATATTAAAATACAGCCTGTAAGCTATTAGTTGGTAAGTCTGTTTTTAGTGTAAAAAGCCTATTTCTGAGAAACTTTGAATGTTTATACCTGCATGCCCGCCAACACATGATTAGAATATGGAAATATGGAAAAAGTATGGGACACACAATAGGTCCCCAGAACCTTCCTCGGGACCTGTGTAGGGATCAGAGTCAGGCCATTGACTTTTTAGTCCCATAAACTTGAACATAGTGCACCAATAGTTAACAGGCCTCTTTAAAGCCAATTTACAAAAGAAGAAAAAAATTCTCTAGAGCTAGAGGACAAAGCAGACAGTACCAGGTTTGTTAACTCACAGCGGGAGAATAAACACATGCAACAGACTCAGGGCCGTCTCGCCTTGGTGCAATAAGCCAGGTAAAGGGTGGTTTGAAATGGGTTGTGTGATCAGAAGGTTATTCAGAAACCAAGAATCAGAGGAAAGGAAATGGACATGTTTGAATAGCATTCCACAAAGATAGAGAAAGCTAAAACTCTCTCCAGGGGCACCAACCTGTGCATTTTCTAATGGTTGGACTGTGTCCTGTAGATAAAGGGTCTCTATCTGATATGAAATTTCTCCTCTTTCTAGACTCAAGTAGATAAAACTCTTTTGTCAATCCAAATGTGCAAACTGAAGATAACTCAGTAAGAGCTCCCTAGTTATAGCCAGGTCACTTCAGGAAGGTGTGGACACTGTTCATAACTCAATCATTTGTCTCGATTCTAGTTTGTAAGCTATATAGTTATGACTGCGATCCAGGATACTGTGCACTGGATCTGATGAGTTGTCTTCCCCAGGGAAGGATTTTATCTAGCTATGCGCATTGAAGGCACCTTATCATGACTTCTGTAGAGGTGACAGCACAGTGCTCAATGGTCCAGCGGGACACATAAAGCATCCTGATTTTACATAGCACAAAGGCCAGCAAGTCTGCTTCCAACTGACCTCACAGTAAATGATATAGTCATCTCTCAAGGACATGTGTTGTTATGGGTCATCTCTTTACCTGAAGTAGTATAGAAATATTTAAATGTGTTGCAGCAAGTTGAACATGTCAGCACCTGTCAAAACACTTAGGTAATAATGAGAGTCTATGACCTTAGGACAAACATGATGTCAATAGCAAAGACCTCATGCTATAATTAACGTCCTCTATAAATTGAGTCTCTTTGAAATGACTCTTTACCAAGCCCTTAAAATAGATGTTCATGGCCTCTAAATGAAATATCCACAGTATTCATTTTATAGAATTAAAGAATCTTAACAACTAGAATTTATTTCATTTGTCACAGTAAAAGGATTGTATTTCTAATAAAATCTTAATAAAAAAAGAAACTTGTCTCTATTAATAGGTGTGGGTGTACAATATTGCATCAAAATGGTTAAATTTTTGAATAATGAATAAAGGTCAATGAAAGTTAAAAATTTAGACAGTCTATATTAAAAAACACCCAAACAATGTTAAATGGAAAATTTATACATGTTATTATTGTACAAGTTTTTTATTAGGAAAATTTACCATGATTTTCATCTGAAATTACCTTTTGAACATTTTTTCAGTTTCAAATGAATAAATGGTTTTTGATCCCTGAACAATACAAGTGAATACATTGTAATGGTTTGTGTCAAGCACAATGATAAACTAATAGCAAATCAGGATTGCATACAGTGAAAGTATACTATATGATGTACAGTTTTTCTATTTTTTATTTCTAAATTTTAATTCTATTTAAATCTCAAAGATAACACTTCAATTATTTTCAAGTTTTTTAAAATTACAATGCTTGTAGTCTCTTGTAACCTACCTGAAAAATATTTACCAAACAGTTCTTAATAAATTCTTGATAGATCTCTAATCCCAAAACTACTGGATTATCTATTTCAATCTATTCAGACAAGGTCAATTAACACGTATTTGAATAGCACCAATATTGAGTAGAATATTGGCAATGCCGTGTGAGCACAAAGAGAAAAAAGGCTGTGAGTCTCATAAGATGACATAGAGACTTTGCCTACACACCTTTCCCCACTTCCATTTTTTGGCTGAGTCTTACTAAAAGTCCTTTCATGGGGATTTAAAGGAATATGCATTTTCTTGGCAGCCCTTCACCATCTCTCTGCTTGGTTCACTGACATCAGTAGTTCTCATGTCTGTTCCACTAGGAAAACACCTGAAGGACACAGTTTCCCTTCCAAAGAGTAGTTAACCTGGCATACAAATTAGGAAGGCCTTTTCTACTGAAACAGAACTCTCTTCCATCATCAAATTATAAAGAGAAACGTGCTGTTCCACGTGTTTAAAGGCTGTTGAGTGAGGTAAAACAAAAATTTATAAGTAAAACATACACCACTGAAGGAAGAGTTAGGTATTTAAACACGTTGTACAATGACGCTAATGAACTGAAGAGCTAACAGGCACACGAAGGCTATTGGAGGACATTCAGGCATTGCCCTTCATGGTGACAATCATACTCAGAAAAAGGTCTCAGAGATCTGTCCAAGTATTCTGCCTATGCTTGTGTGTTTGACCTATAGATGTGGCAAGAAGAATGGCCAATAAGGTATTTAAAAGAGAGGCAATTTAATTACAAGGACACACAAAAGCTATCAGGAAGCTGATGTGGTATCACCACCAACTACCCCCCAGGGTGACTGGCACTCAGCCAGCAGTCTGACACTGATCTCAGTGCAGATTCAGCTGTGTGAGATACATGTTTGTGTATCCAAGTTGTTGAATGAGCTAGGCTTACTGGGCATCACGGATACTTCTAAAGATAGAGAGTATGGTTGGCCAGCTCATTATCATCTGTCCTAGACACCAGCCTTCAGAAAATTCCTCCAGATTGTATTGTCATTATTATTGATAAACACACATTTATAAATGTGTGGGGGACATAAATAGCCCCTCTTTGTGAAAGTAAACGTAACAGAAGACTGAGACCAAGCCGCAATGCAGCTGCAGTTGGCGCTTGTTCTTGCTTTGGCAGAACCACTTCCTAACATTCTCCTTTTGGAATTCTTTCATGCAGCTCACATGGCTGCTACCAGACACAGTAACACCTGGAAGAAAGATACAAAGAAGTGAAGAAGGAAAGAAAGAAGTGAAGGAGGAGAGGAGGGAAGGAAGGAGGGAAGGAGAGAAGGAGGGAAGGAGGGAAGGAGGGAAGGAGGGAAGGAGGGAAGGAGGGAAGGAGGGAAGGAGGGAAGGAGGGAAGGAGGGAAGGAGGGAAGGAGGGAAGGAAGGAAGGAAGTTAGGTCATCCTTGTTTATCAAAAGAACTTAGAATACTTATTGGAAGGCCTGGTCATTTATTATTTCTAACACCTCTACACTGTCTTTGTTTTCTTTAAAAGATAAAATATGAGTGCTAAGGCATTGATAAATTATAAATATTGCTTCTTTCATACTCACATGTGTCTCCTATTGTCTAGCAATTAAATATTTTTTCAAATGTGTTCCAGATATAAACATGACATCATTGTGTGAAAAATGGAGGAAAGAAGGAAGGAAAGGAGGGGGAAAAGGAAGAAGGAAATATTTATAATATTTAATTTAATGATTTAGTTACATATTTTATATATTAATATAGATTACCCATGCTAGCCACTCACGAAAATTTAGCCACCCCTTTCAGTAAAAGAAATCAACTAGGTTATATTTATATTGATTTCTTGGGTGAAAACATCAAAGCCTTTTGTTTGGGCCAATCCGGTCCTGTGAAGATTCCTATATAGAAGTTGTAATCCTCAGTACCTCTCAGTCTTTGGCATCATTTGAAAATAATAGTATTATAAATGTAATGAATTAAGATGAAGTCACACCAGCTGCCTCCAGTTCCCTGTGTGCAATGTGACAGGTGTCCTTATAAAAAGAGAGGCTGTACAAAGAAATGATCACAAGGGGAATACTACAAAAAAAAAAAAAAAAAGAAGGCAGAGACTGGAGTGAAAACTCCCTCAAGCTATCAACTGTAAAACACTATCAAGCCACCAGAAGCCAGAGTGGAGAGGTAAGAGTCTGTAGACCTCCGAGGGAGCCAACCCTTGAACCACCTCCAAAACTGTGAGACAATGTACATTTCTGTTGTGCAAGCCACCAAGATTGGAGTACGTCCTTAAAATAGATTCAGAAAACTAAGACACTTTCTTTGGCCTTTTCTAGAAACAATGGTGCCCTTCTTGTCAGGGAAGCCCCTTCTCTTTCTAACACCTCACTGAAACCTGGCTATAGGACGGACATGCTTAAGCTCTGATTTGAGAATCATTGACTGTGGCCACAGCTCTGTATCAGGTCTTGCACGGTCATGATCACACAAAGAAGACTCGGGTTTATCCTTGCTGCTTCTCCTAGAGTGTTCCTATATTTATCATAAGCACTGGCCAAGCAAGGCAGCAACTGCTGAAACACTAGTGTAAGACACACTGACAAGCACAAAAATAGGGATAACCTTCCTGTTGCCACCTTTAGCCTCCACCTCAACGTTATGCACTTATTTCTTAGTATTTAATCTTTGATATGACATTAGCAACCCCTCCAGTAGTTTACTTTGTCTTAATATAATTTGAATAAAACTATAAGCAACTACATTTCCTGTTGTTTAAAAAAAAAAAAAAAAAAAAAGCAAGATGTCTGAGTACTTTCTGCCATCTACTGGCATGACAAAGTATAACATCATAGAGCTTAAATTTTAAGTGTTCCCTCATTCCTCTTTGATTTATTTGAAGAATACATTCCTCTTAGCACCGCTTTCCTGTGTCCCATAAGTTTGGGTATTGTGTGCCTTCATTTCCATTGAATCCTAGAAAGTTTTTGATTTTCTTCTTTAATTTTTTCCTGACCCAGTCAGTGATCATTGAGTAGAGTTGTTCAGTTTCCACAAGTATGTAGGATTTCTGTTGTTTCTGCTGTTGTTGAAGTCCAGTGCTAATCCGTGGTGGTCTGATAGGAAACAAGGAATTATTTCAATTTTCTTGTACATGTTGAGGCTTGCTTTGTGACTGCATATATAGTTTTGGAGAAGGATCCGTGAGGTGCTGAGAAGACGATATATTCTCTTGTGTTTGGGTGAAATATTCTACAGATGTCTGTTAGGTCCATTTGCTTCATAATGGCTGTTAGTTTCATTATTTTGCTGTTTAGTTTTTATCTGGATCACCTGTCAATTGATGAGGTTGGGGTATTGAAGACTTCCAGTATTAATGTGTGGGGTTTGATGTGCAATTTGAGCTGTAATAATGTTTCTTTTACAAATGTGGATACCCTCATGTTTGGGCATAGATGTTCAGAATAGAGATGTTATCTTGTTAATTTTTTTCCTGTGATTAGTATGAAGGGTGCTACCAGCAGGGAATATGGAAACTGAAGTGTCTACTTCCTCTAGCCAGGTGGGACGTCTTGTGAAGGGAGGGAGATATCAACCCACCCACAAAACCTTCAACCCAAAATTTGTCTTGCCTACAGATGCACAGGGATAAAGATGAAGGGCAGATTGAGGGAACAGCCCACCAATGACTGCCCCAACTTGAGACCCATCCCATGTAAAAGCGCCAACCCCTAACACTACTAATGATACTCTACTATGCTTGCAGACAGAAGCCTACCATAACTGTCTTCTGAGAGGCATCGTTCAGCAGCAGATGGAAACAGATGCAGAGACCCATAGCCAAGCACCAGGTAGAGTTCAGGATGTCTTGCAGAAGTGTAGGTAGAAGGCTTGAGGGATCCAGAAGGGTCAAGGACACCACAAGAAGACCTAGAGTCAACTAACCTTGGCCCATGGAGGCTTACAGAGACTGAGCCACCAACCAAAGGGCATGCAGGGTCTGGACCTAGAGCTCCGACACATTTGTAGCTTATGTGCAGCTTGTTCTTCGTGTGGGATTCCAAACAACTGGAGCAGGGACTGTCTATGACTCTGTTGTCTGCCTTTGGATCCCTTTTCCTAACTGGGCTGCCTTATCTAGCCTTCATAGGAGAAGAAATGCTTAATCTTACTGCAACTTGATATGACATGCCTGGTTAATATCCATGGGAGGCCTGCCCTTTTCTGAAGAGAAATAGAGGAGTGGATGGGGGAACTTGGAGGAGAAGAGGGAAGGGAAAGAAAGAAAGAAAGAAAGAAAGAGAGAGAGAGAGAGAGAGAGAGAGAGGGCGGGAGGGAGGAAGGAAGGAAAGAAGGAAGGAAGGAAGGGAGGGAGGGAGGGAGGGAGGAAGGAAGGGAGGGAGGGAGGGAGGGAGGGAGGGAGGAAGGGAGGGAGGGAGGGAGGGAGGGAGGAAGGGAGGGAGGAAGGAAGACTAGTAAATTTAACTAACAATAAGGAAGTCTGAAAAATGAAATTTTCTCATCTGGGCTGACAATAATATTCCTAAGAGCGGTAGACCATCTGACAAAGGCATGAGAAGTCCTTGTTAGTATTGTATGTTTTGAGTGGTTAGTTGAAATTGTCTGAAAGACCCCCAAACATTAAAGGATATTACTGTCTATAGGATCTAGCTGTTTCCCTTTTATTGTCTCCCAGAGGTGGAAAGAAATTTCCAATTGCTGGAAACACCCTGCACTCAGACACAGAACCTGGAAGATCAGAGCTGTATCTAACCTGAAAGTCTCCTCCCTGAAGAGTAGCTTCCAAGGGAGAGAAGCAAACATCAGTTCTACTTACCTATGATGCCAGTGGGAAACAACTATGACCAGCATGGCGCAATAAGCCTAAGGGTGCAATAGTGTCCTTGATATCCTTGTGGTAATGGCTGCTCTCTAATAGGCCTAAGACTGCCTCAACAAAAGGGAACCAATGCTAGTTCTGGAACCTAGTCAACTACCCAGGGCAAGCAAAATGGACCTTGGAGATGAAACTAAGAACTGCCACTCTGCCAAACCAGTGTAATTCCTAACCAGGCTCGAAGTATCAGTCTTTGCACCTACAGACAAGTGTAGTCCTCATTCCAATATCAAAGAGACTTCTCTTGGGAATGGATGGAGGCCATTACAGAAAACTGCGATTGATTCAAACACAGATAATAAGAGCTCCTGTAGATGCCCAGTCCCAGCTGGTACCTCTACAACTCAGCTCCTACACTTGAGACTCAGGAATGACTGTAGACAATGGGCAGAAGGATGGGAAGAGCCAGAGGAATGGAAAGGTTGCTATGAGACTGTCTCCTAGGAACATCAGAGAAACTACACCCATGGAGTTTTACCAACATGGCTGCCTGAACAAGGCCTGAACAACAATGGTGATACCAATGGAGCTGCTAACATGAACAGGGGAGAGATGGTGGGGCCTTAACTCTAGACAAGAGGTTAGTGTAACTGGAGCATGCTCAGAGTGGGAGAAAGGGTTTTCTCCAGGGAAGAACCCCAATTGCTAGTCCTGAGGTCAGACGTGTACAGGTAACATTATACAAACTATGCCAATGTGTGTGTGTGTGTGTGTGTGTGTGTGTGTGTGTGTGTGTGTGTGTGTGTGTGAAAACATTTTTTCAAAAGAAGCTATGTAATAGTTAAAATAATAATTATCAATATTCAATAGTGTAGAGCTGTGTTGAATATTGTACATAGGCCTGTTTGCAGAACAAATCTCCATTTGGCCAAACACACTCACTTATCTGTAGTTCATCTTTTCACACAAATGTCCACTTTCCTGTCCATTATGTTCCACCACAGTTTATATCTAACTTCCCATAGTTTGCAAACTCCTTGGTTTTACCTCATATTCCTGGACTCTCTTACTTTATTTCTTTGGGCTCCAGTTAATTGACTTTGTTCTTTAGAAGCTACTGGAGAAAGATAAAAAAGAAAGGATAAAAAACAAAGGAGAAAGAAAGGAAGGAAGGAAGGAATATCATTTCTCAATAACAAATAGGTATGACTATTGGTGTTATGTTAACTCACATAACGTAAAACTTTTCCCACGTTCAAGGTGCTGTACTCTCTACAATGCCCTGGATATGTACCTGAAAAACATGAAATCCACTTGTACCTAGTGAGTACAGCATGTTATATGAACTTAGCTTTGTATAATTTGAAGTCCTGGCCCAAATATCTCAGGATGTAACCATATTTGAAGATAAGACCCTCAAAGAGACTACTAAGTTAAAATAAGACTTTTAAAGGGGTAAAATGGCCAAAAAAACAAGTTTCTTCATAACAAAAGGGAGAAAGGGAAGAAAAGAGGGACAGACAGACAGACAGACAGGCGGGCAAATGAGCTTGTGAACACACCAAGAGTTATCTGTAAGTAGCGCCCTCATGAGATACTTTGCCTGCTGACACCTAGTCTTGAACTTTATTCTCCAAAAAAAGTGAGTAAAATGTAAAATATAACTGTGAAATAAAGCATAAAGTACGTAACATAGTCAGCCTGGAGCATTTTGCAATGACGGGGCTGGCACATTAACGCACTTCTCTATGCAACAGCCCTAATCTTGGTTCAACAGGCTTTTGGCTCTAGAATGCATGGGTGACTCCATAGTATCTTCAACTTTATTAATAGTCTCACTTCTTAGAAAATGAAGTTGTCTTTCCTTTAATCCTGACTCATCTTTGGGGAAACATAATGATTTTTCAAGGAGATTTTTGTTAATCCAGGAATGAAGAGCTGTTTTCTTTTTAAAAGTTCAATGAATTATCAAATAAATTTTACAAGGCTCCCATATTGATCGCTCTTGTGTAGGTCACATGTCAGTTGTTATCTAACCAGGCATGCAATCTTCCTGTGATCACTGAACAGGGTTCCTGGTACCCTTTACAAATACACTTTTGCCAAAGTTCCTAAGAACTTCTACCACAAGTCGAAATTCGCAATTAATCCAGCTTCTGCCAGGCTACACTATAATCTTGGTTGAGAGATTATTTTAATGTTTTTAAATCTTCTCATGGTATGCTCCACTCTGTTACTCAAACTACTCAAACTGAGTTATATTGAATAGTGAACAGCAGATGATGATATAACCCAAGTAATACACAAAACTCTTAACCTATCAGGACTCCGACTCTTTCTTATTTTGAAATTTTCTGTTTCAACTTTATCTCATTTTCTGATCACCTTTGTCAATCACAGCAAAGTGAATTACTAAAAATACAAGCTATATGGCTGATAATTGCTTTTCTGTTTGACCCTGGTTAGCCCCTAAATGTTAATACAAAACCATTCAATCAGAGACACTACCCCACATGCTAACACCAACATTACCACTGACAACCCCCTCTTTTACATTTAAACACCAGCCTTGCAGATCTGCTTATCTTTTCCCAGATGCAAAATGGTATTTTTGAAAAGCAAGTTTAAATGCATGTTATTCTCCTTGCTTGGAGGACTTTTATTTCTGTGGCACATTTGTCTGCTATTAAAGGCTTTTCAGAATCAACTGTGGTTGCAGGTCTTTAGTAACGCTTATTATAAAGCCACCCCAGACCACAGCAAAGGTTGCTCATTCATTCCCTCAGCTCCTAAGAGCCTTTATCATTGCACTGTATTTCCTGGTTAGACCGGCAAGTTACTAAGGGAGGGGTTTATGAATTCATTATCTTCTCATTTCTTTATACTTAGCACAATAATTTAAAACTGGTACCTGTTAATGAAATGATTTATTTAACATCTGGTGGGAAGAATCTATCTTTATTCATTTGTTTGCTTGGAGTTTTGTTGTTGTTTTTCTTTTCCTGTTTGGGCAATAGAAAGCAATGAAGTAGAAATTCTAGATGAGTTGATTTGGTAATGCCTCTGTTACATCAGCAAAAGAGCACCTTAACCTGACAGCCTCTGTGATCACCCCTGGCCTGCACTGTAGTTCACATTGAGTGTTGGCCTAGGACAAGCATCAGTGTTTCTACACTATCTACTGTCATCTCTTTCAAGGGGGTCATAGACTAACCCTATGCTCTGCATCACACTTAAGCATATAAAGGCAAACCATTGACAGGCTGTAAGCAGCAGCAAAGTTCTACTAGGAAAATCTCAACTCATTACCTTTACAGACAATGTTAGTGCTTTCCCCCAACATTTCTACTATTCCATCTCATAAACACACAAATGCACACAAATGCACACAAATGCACACACACACACACACACACACACACACACACACACACACACACACACACACGTACACATGCACCGCTCTAAAGTAGACCATCTGGGTTTCTTTGAGTTCTCAATGCAGGAGCAAACAACAGAGATTCATGTCTTGACTACTCACCACTACAAGTCACTGGCTTTAATCTTACTGGTTCTTTTAAATTACCATCAGGACCACGTTTCAGATGCTCATTCCTCTTTTGTTCTTCCAACTCAATGCCTGTTACTCTTTCACGATGATTCAATTACTTATTATATAAACACCTTAAAATAATCACCCTTTGATTCTCATCTTTCAGGGTTTATCCTTTAGCAGTGACAGATTAGGGCATGTGTGATTAGTAATGTTAATAAAACAAGAGATATTTGTGTGATTGGATGTAGACATAAAAACAGAATCTCATACTTGATGGAAGCACACACAGAAAGTAACAATTCCAATGCTCTATGCATCTTCTAAGAAAGAATCATTGTATCGCTGAGAAGACACTTGGGCATCTGAACACCAGAGTTCAGCGATGTCATAGCTGCAAAGATGTCAAAATGACTAACTTCAGTCTCTTCTGGGTTACTCAGGGTTTTTTGGGTTTTTTGTTTGTTTGTTTTTGTTTTTGTTTTTTGTTTTTTGGGTTTTTTTTTTCCTACTGTGACAAATACCTGAGATAAACAATTTTAAAGGAGATATTACTTGTTTTGGCCTACAGTTTTGAGACTTCAGTTCAAGGTTGACTAGATGAATTGCTTTGTGCCTGAGGCAAAGCATATGATGTCCTGAGGAGGTTGGTCAGCTCAGGGTGCCAGAAAGCAGAGACATCTGTCTTGTGACTTTCCCTTTCCCCTTTCCTCCCATCTGAGTGTGCAGCTATTGCATTCCACTGCCCACATTCCATGTAAAATCTTCCCTGCTTATTTGAATCTCTGCAAATGCTCTCACAGATGCACTCAGCAGTGCACAGTACTAACTTTATGTCTTAAATGATTAGTTGTGCATAGTTGAAGTCTGGGCCCTCTAGGTTCTTGGCATCTTATTAAAGAATGAAACAAATCACATAGATTGCAAAGTAACCTGCATCTTTAAAATCTTTATTCAATATGAAACAATAGTACAGATTGTAAAGGAACACGCTGTCAAGACTAACCCTGGACCACATAATGAGAATATTCAAGGACCTGGATTATTGTTTGAGGTACCTTTTTTTTTTAGGGGCTGAAGCTGAAAAGAGGAAAGTTTGGTTGCTATCTTAGGGTTTCTATTGCTGAGAAGAGACACCATGACCAGGGCAACTCTTATAAAAGAAAACATTTAATTAGGGCTGGCTTAGTTTCAGAAGTTTAGTCCATCGTCATTCATGGTGTGAAGCATGGTGGCATGCAGGATGACATGGCACTGAAGAAGGAGCTAAGAGTTCTCTTGATCCACAGGCAGCAAGGAGGAGATTGTTGCATTGAGCGCATCTTGAGCTTATATAGCCTCAAAGCCTACCTCCACAGTGACACATTTCCTCAACAAGGCCATACCTGCTCCAACAAGGCTACCTTCCTAATATTGCCACTCTTTATAGGCCAAGCATTCAAACATGAATCTATGGGGCCGTATTCAAACCACCATAGTTGCCAGGAAGCATAGTGTGGTGGTTCTTTGCTTTGACTGACAGATTAAGTTTAACAGGACTATCTTGATATTCGAATGTCTCTTCCCATAATGTATGTTATTTTAATCATATGCACATCCAATTTTGCAAAGACACATGGTGAGGATTTGCCTTAAAATTTTACTTAGAGTACCAAGTGGACTCAGAACCAATCTTGGCCAGACTGGCTGTTGCCATTAGTTTCAGGGTAATGTTCTGGGATGTGTTTGAATAAATATATTATTGAGGGAGTTGTTAAGAGGAGTTGTTTCTTTCCATTGTTTAAAACAATTATTTATTCCTTCTCTTCTACCCAAGCAACAAGTGTGGCAGAGATCCTAGATTGCTAATAGGTTGCTAGGAGCATTGTATGGAGAGGGGCACATACCTGATCTAAACTAAGTAAAAGTATAGCTTGCTAAACCATTCTTTAACTTGCTTACCTCACCAACAAAATTAGTCATCACATCCTCCAAGTATTAGTTAGATATAGGAATATACATAAAGCATAACAATGGTATAAAGTCTGTTGGATAATCTAAATAAATAACAGTTAAAGAGTATGCACCATCTCTATTTCTGTATGACATTGTACTAGGTGTCATATCTGATGTACAAGGCAAGAAAAATACTAAAGAATTAGAAATAAAAAGAAAGACAAACTATTACTATTCAGAAGCAACTGGTTTGTGGATGTATAATTTCTCTCTCTCTCTCTCTCTCTCTCTCTCTCTCTCACACACACACACACACACACATACACACACACACATGAGAGAGAGAGAGAGAGAGAGAGAGAGAGAGAGAGAGAAGGAATCCACACCACACAACTGTTCTTAAAAGTAAGACATTTGACCCAACTGTCAAGATGTATCAGGTTACATGACACAGGTACAACAACAAATAACTAGGAAATATTTCATCTTAAATACTGTTTATAATAGAATTAAAATAAAATAACTGATAGAAACCATCAGAAATAGTACAAGGTTTATAAAAATGAACGCTACTAAATAGTTTAGACAGAATTTAAAAGGAAGCAATGAATATAAGAGATATCCTTTGGGGGGATTGGAGGACTAGGTCTTATTCGGAGATCAATCCTTTGCATTATAAAATATAGATTAATGTCATCTCACTTTAAACACAAGCATGATCAGGCATGGTGTCACATGCCTGTAACTCCAGTACCTGAAAGGCTGATAGGAAAATCACTAGTTTAGAACCAGCCTAGAGCACATAATGAATTTGAGAATTTAAGGTCAGAGTGGGCTACATGGAGAAACTCTGTTTAGAAATAAATCTAGGCAGAGAGTTTGAAAAAATAAACAGGATCATTCCAGAACTAAAGAAATAAAAATGATCTAGAATAAGAAGACAAAGGTTAAATGATTTCCACTATCTTGTTATAAAACACAGGATAGTATAAGCCATTAATCCAGCCACCATTTCACCCATACAATGAAGGACAAGTTTTAAATGGAACAAAAATACAAGGGAGGGGGGAGCAGAAAGGATCTCACCCACATCTGGTTAATTGGTTTCAATGCATAATTAAAATGGTTTAATTGAGAAAGGCTCCTGTTTTCCCGCAACGGGTGCTGTAATAACTGTGTGTCCCTCTTGCACAACAGGCGCAACATTTATTCAAAGTATATCATAGGCTTAGCAAAATGTTTGATAGACCTTCCTGCAGAACACCCAGAATCTTCTTTTTAACTTTTGAAAATCAAAGATTTATTACACAAATGTATTTGTTACTTTTTATTACTGATAAAAAGCCTAGTATAAGCCATCTAAAGGAAGGAATTAAATATTTTGGCTCACAGTTTCCAAAGGTTCAGTCTAGATTGTTTCATGCCAGGCAGAAAAAGCATGCAGTAAAAGAGAGTTGTTTACTTCATAGTGATCAGGAAAAAGAGATGATGTGTGCAAAAGCAAGCCACTCCTGAGAGTCTGCCTGTAGTAACATATATCCCCCTAGGCTGGATCTCAAGACGGCACCAGCAACTGTGGTCTACCCTCTCAACACATGAAAAGCTGAGAGGGCTACTTCATATACAGATCAAAATATGTTTTCTCCACGGTCTCCCAAAGGGGAGCTGGATCCCCAGTAGGTTTCTTTAAGGTAGCCCCAGTAGGTTGACCGGTTGACCACATTCTAACAGATGAACCCGACCTACACACACATGCGCGCGCGCGCGCGCGCGCACACACACACACACACACACACACACACACACACACACACATCCATCAGCCTATGGCAGCACAAATTGAACTCAGTGGGTAAAAAAAATGATGTTGAGCTGCCACCATCTTGGTTCCGTGATCTTCGCACAAAATACCCGGTGAAGCCACAGAAACCGTCCCTGCTACAGAGCAGGAGTTGCCACAGCCTCAGGCTGAGACAGGATTGGGAACAGAGTCTGACAGTGATGAGTCAGTGCCAGAGCTCAAGGAACAAGACTCCACACAGACGGCCACGCAGCAAGCCCAGCTGGCAGCCGCAGCTGAGATCGATGAAGAACCTGTTAGTAAAGCCACGCAGAGTCGGAGTGAGAAGAAGGCAAGGAAGGCTATGTCCAAACTGGGTCTTCGACAGGTTACAGGGGTTACAAGAGTCTCACTATCCGAAAATCTAAAAGTATCCTCTTTGTCATCACAAAACCAGATGTCTACAAGAGCCCAGCTTCAGACACCTACATAGTGTTTGGGGAAGCCAAGATTGAAGATTTGTCTCAGCAAGCACAGTTAGCAGCTGCTGAAAAATTCAAAGTTCAAGGTGACGCTGTTTCAAACATTCAGGAAAACACTCAGACTCCAACCGTCCAAGAGGAGAGTGAAGAAGAGGAGGTTGATGAAACGGGTGTGGAAGTTAAGGACATAGAATTGGTCATGTCACAAGCAAACATATCAAGAGCAAAACAACAGTAACGATATTGTAAATGCTACTATGGAATTAACAATGTAACTATTTGACAGCGAAGACAACCCCCCCTTCCCCCCTTTTTGGTGTTTGAAAAGTGGAACTACAGCTTGGTTTAAAATTTGTACTGTTTCTATCACTAATAAAGTTGTGGCTTCTTGTTGGATGGATTAAAAAAAAATGATGTTGCGAGATGAGGAAGCATGGATGGATCAGGGAGGAATTAAGGAGGAGCAGTCGGGACCAATATGAATAAGATAGGTTGCATGAGGCCATTGCAAGGCTATTGTCTGATCTCCACAACCCAATAGTAAGGACCTATTGCTGAAGGCAACATTTAATTGGGTTATCAAGCACAGAGAAATCAAGCTGGTACCCAAACTAGACATTTCACCCTTACCAACAAGTATCCATCGTGATGGAAGGTACCCTTCATGTTACCAGAGGAGAAAGATTATTAATATTACCCAGCTACAAACCTTGTAAACTAAAACTGCAGCCTGTATACCAGTACAATAGTGGCACAAATGGTATGAGGCTAACCAACCACTTTTAAGTTCAATTTAGATCAAATGCCATCAGATGGAAACTGTATCTGGCACTGCTAAAGTAGATGAGAATTAGCACAGAAACCTATAACTGAGAAACATGAAGTGAGAGACATTAGAATACTGAGTTCTAAGTGATCTAAATAGAATGTCTTTATCAAGTCGTTCCCCCCCCTACCCCCCCCCCCACACACACACCTCAAGGCTTAGCAATCTGTGTGGAAGAGGAGATGGAAAGATTCTAGGGGCCAGAAATGGTAGATACATCCAAGGAACAGTGTTTTCCAGACACAGCAGCATTGGCATGCACATGAATTTACAGAGACTGTGCAGCACACATAAAACCTACACAGCTTCAAGCCAGATAGGGTCTCAGCACGGAGGAGAAGTGGAAATAGGCTATCATCCCTAAGAAGCCATTTGTAAGTGATACCCACTAGCAAACTAAAAATGGTTTCTTCAATGGAGTGTCATTGGGTATACCAACCAACTCTAGGACAGGCCTCACACCTAGGAGTAGTTGGACAACACAAAATAAAGTCCACAGAGGGTTTTGTGTGAGTGTGTTTTTATTTCATTATGGTGGTTTTGTCTCATTGATTTTCTGTTTCTCTATTTTGATTTTTTGTTTCATTTGTGTATTTTGTTGCTGTTGTGGGGGGTTTGGAGTGTTTCTGTTTTTGTTTTTGTTTTTTTTGGTTTTTGGGTTTTGGTTATTTTATTTATTTATTTATTTATTTATTTTAGAAAGAGAGAAAATGAGAAAATGAAGTTGGGTAGTTATAGTTGTAGGGAAAATCTGTAGGGGGGAGTTTGAGGGGGAGACAAAACAAAGAAAAAGTGAAAAAATACATTGTAAGAGATTCTCAAAGAATTAATAAACCATATTCCAAAGAGGATAAGGGATCTAGGATTACTTCTAGTTTTCTGACTAGAGAAAATTCTAATATTCAAGTACCTAGCACATTGGGTACTGTGTCAGTTCCTTTACAGAATATCTCTTTCCTCACAATGACCCTAATAAATACTGACACTTCCCTTTTACAACTCAACTGAAGTCCGCAAGACTCTCCAATTTGTCCAGAAAACAGAAATGACATGTGGAAGTGGAAAGTGTTTAGCCCTTTTTGTGAACAATGCAATCCTAAAGTTAAAAAGTATTAATTATACACATGATCCCAGGCCCATGGATAAGAGTGAATAAACAGTAGACCCAAAGGGTACATGTTGATTGCAAATACAAGTTAGTAAATATAGGGTTTGGATTGTAATGGCTTAATTTTAGGCAATAGGTCAAATACATAACTATCTTTATCTGAAAATGAAGAGGCATTTGATAAGTGAAGTAGATTATATAATGGCCATGGCTATAATCTATTAAATGAGAATAGTGTTATTCAGCTACAATTTCACAGCAAACATTTGTCCATGTATTTCCCCCATACCACCATACAGTGTCAAACTTCAGAGCATCTCTCAAAAGCAGGCTAGTTGTAAACTGGTGTGATACAGCTCAGCGGGATAAAGCCAGCCATTAGCATTCTAACGTCAAGATGCTTTTATATGCATCAGCTAACTTCCCCATATGAAATGCATTCCTTCATCAGGTGCAATTTCATTTTCCATAAAGATTGCCTGTAAGTCTTCTCATTAAGCCATCATCAGGAAGAGCAGTTACCCAGGCTCTTGTTCACCCATCTTGATGCTTCCATATCTAGCACAGCTTGTCTCATGCATACTATGAAACTCTCCTAGTTGAAAGAGAAAGATGACACTATCTTTTTCTTTTACATCAATGCAGCAAGCCTAACTTACTTCATAGCATATTTGAAAAAGAGTAAAGTTCCTCCTCCTCAAAGCAGTGACAATAGGAACATGCTTATTTCTTGTTTGAATAACAGCACAATTAGACTAAGCAAACTACTGGTGATAATTGGATCTATGGGACATCATCCCTGGAGTTTCAGTGTTTGTAATGCTGTTCTGACAGATTTGCAACTTTAATTTGCTGCAATATGGGAAATTTTTCAAAAGCAACAAATAGACTAAATTGTCTTCCGGAGGCAGAGGCTGGTCCTTTGGAGAATGTTTCTGTAGCTCAGTCGCTAAGGCAACTACAGACATGAAAAATGCAGACATTAGGTATTTTTCACCATGAGAATATCCATCATCACTTTCTTATGTTCAAAGGGAAACTCCGATTTGTTTCCCAAAGTTCAAGGTCTTCAATTAGTTTCTTTTATATCTTCAGAAATCTGTACATTATTTTACGTATCGACTCTCCAAACCATTGTGAGCATCTCTCTAGGACTGGCAAAAGAAACTGTGAACTTGGGAGCTAGAGATTTTCCTTCATGAAGAATATTACCAAGCTAAGAGAAGAAAATCATCTTAGTAACTTAAAGGTAAAAACACATTTGTAGCTGATCTACAAATGTAGTTTTGCAATAAGGGGGGAGCAAACGATTGCTTCTTTTGTTATTCTCTTACCATGTTTACTTAATGAATTCTTCTCTCGCTCCATCTTAACAGGAGGAAAGGTCTTGCTGCAAAAGCAGCAAGTTCACCATTTACTGGTGACTTCGTGGCTAAGTTATATTAATAACCAATTGTTCAAACGTGCACTTCTACAATAATACTCTCAATTTAGAGAGGCACTTAAATACAAAGCCAAAGTTCATATGAAGGAAAAACTGTGAGAAAATTTAAAGCAGGATTGGTTGCTTTATATATTTCTGCTCTGTAATTAGGACATACATATGAATATACTACCATAAAATGGTTCAGGGAAATTGGACCTCTGTCACAGTGTTTGTTTTTCTGGGATTTTCGCACTACCCCAGAATTGAAGTCACCGTATTTGTGCTGTGTCTGCTGATGTATCTGATCACCTTGCTGGGAAATACTATTCTGATCTCCATCACTATCCTTGATTCTCATCTGCACACTCCCATGTACTTTTTCCTCAGCAACCTCTCATTTCTGGACATCTGGTATACCTCTTCTGCTCTCACTCCTATGCTGGCAAACTTTGTTTCAGGGAAAAACACCATTTCCTTCTCGGGATGTGCCTCGCAGATGTACTTCTCTCTTGCCATGGGCTCCACTGAATGTGTGCTCCTCTCTATGATGGCCTATGACAGGTATGTGGCCATCTGTAACCCACTGAGATATCCCATTATTATGAACAGGAGGGTCTGTGTACAGATTGCAGGCAGCTCCTGGGTTACAGGCTGCCTCACTGCCTTGGTGGAAACTGGACCTGTGATTCATCTGTCTCTCTGTGGTAACAGCATCATCAATCATTTCACCTGTGAAATTCTGGCTCTCTTAAAATTGGCCTGTGGAGACACTTCCATGGTACAGTTAATTATGCTGGTGATCAGCATTCTTCTTCTCCCATTGCCAATGTTGCTCATTTGTGTCTCCTATGCATCTATCCTCTCCAACATCTTGAGGATCAGCTCAATGGATGGCCGAAGCAAAGCCTTTTCAACATGTGCAGCCCACTTGACTGTGGTGGTTCTGTTCTATGGGACAGCTCTCTCCATGTACCTGAAGCCCTCATCTGTAAACTCACAGGAAATTGATAAATTTATGGCATTAATATATACTGGACTAACACCAATGCTAAATCCTATTATCTACAGTCTACGGAACAAAGAAGTAAAAATGGCTGTGAAAAAATTGTTGATGAAAAACCCCTTCAGTGCTATCTTAACTTCTGTCCTCAAATAATATTGAAATAAGGCATACTCATCTAGATAAATCTTCAAATTGTTGAGAGAACTGCATAATAATACAAGCCAATTTCCCAGAAAACACTAATTTTAATCACAACTACCATTATGTCATATATCCTGATTTGCCTTGTAAAATGTTTTATATCAATGAATCATTTATATAGAAATATGTTGTCAAGAAGGTAGTTAGTACTTATTGCATATTAGTATAAACTTAAAATGATGTAGCTACCTATTTTTCTATTTGACCTACTAAATGATCTCACTGTCTAGCAGTGACATAACCATGAAAATAAGTAATATAATAAGGATGCAGAATTGTTAGAAAATTCTGAAGTGACATTTTCTCAGTGATTTGCAAATATCTCTGCATTTAAAAAGAAAGATATTTTAAGTTAGCATGTACATATGACCATCACTATCTGGTACTCTTCTAGTTTCTGAACATTAAAATGTTAAATTTATTTTTTTCAGATTTGGAAAGACCAACTTTGAATGACAACTTATTTAGGTTGCATATGTTGAAGAAGGATAAATATCTATAACATAACAAGAATATCATGATAAGGATTGCAAAATTATATTTTTATTTATGTGCTTCAATAGAAATATAAAAATGGGAGATCCGGAATTATGGGTCTAAGATGAAATGATTTCATATTATACTTCAGTGTCTTAATAAATTCATCAATTACCCACCCAAATTATTAACACATTAAACAACCGGTCTGGAATTGTAGCTCGATACAGCATGTACAAGGATTTAGCTTTAACCCCTCAGCACTGTTGAAAAGACATTTTAAAAACATGTTGCTTAACTGACCATGTAGGACTGATAAAGAAAGACCCCTACTCTATGTTGAGTGTAGTTTAAAAGAGATATTGTATCTGTCTTTAAAATATATGGACTAAAACATTCATAAATGTGTTCAATATGATTGAACAAAACTGCAGACTAAGATGTCACCATGATACAAACTAATGTCTTTTCCTTTTCTATTAAATCCTCCTAGAATCTGAACACAAAGCTGACATGTATGTTACTTCCTTGAAATTATGTAAATGATGGCTTCATCCTGTGAAAGTGTATCTCGTGCTACTGCAGACAAGCTTCATGTGGACCTTATGTTTAAGAAAGGAGAGATGATCACACATAAGCATCACCCCAGCACTGGTGTGAACTCTTGTAATCCCAACCTTGTGGAGGCTTAGACAGAAGGATTATAGAGCCAGCTGTGATCACACACTGAGATCCTCACCCAAAACACAGAGGATCTGAATAAAGAAAAAGAAGAAGAAAGTAATGAGGGGGAGAGAGAAAGAGACAGAGAAACAGAGGCGGGAGGTAGAATGAGGAAGGGAAAAGGGAAGGGAAAAATGAAGGAAAGAAGTTACTATGTGAGACCCATACCTGAGCAAGACAGGACTCACAAAAAATAAGTCAGTCACTGGTGCATGGATTTAGGGAAGAAGTTTATAAGAAGCATGTAAGGATTCAGTGGGGGTAGAATCCTTCTGGTGATCTTAATTCAAATGCCCTCAGCATGTACGAGAGAAGTTCTCACTCTCGGCCATCTGATACTACAGTCTGTCAACTCAAAATTCTCCAAAGGGAGGGACGGTTATTTTTATTTCATCTCTACTTAAATAGCTCATTGTAAACAGTGACCACAATATAATATTGGTTTGGGCTAAGAGTCCACAGTTTGTAGAGGACATATCTGAATGAGAAATGTCCTCTGGAATAGCTTATGAAGCTGCTCAGAGGCAAAACCCAGTAACGTGGCCTCAGTTGCTCTGGTTGGGTCAGTAGCCTAAACAAGGTCCTCTAATTTAAGAGTTTGGGGAGTAAGCTTTTTTTATAGTCTAGATGTTTTGTGTACCCCACAGATAAACCTGTGTATGCAATCTTGGATCGCGCTTTAATTACTTCATCACTGTTACTTGTTCTATTGGGAGTAGCCCCCACCTCTGCTGCAGCCCTTACTGTATTTAGAGAGGAAACAGTTCATTGGAATGTGCCTGACTGAATCACACCACAGTTCATGTCTGCTTCTCTGGAGCAACATCCAGTTTATTCTTTGTTTGTAATGTTTACATTCATTGGTCTTCCATACTTCAGTGCACAGGTGATTGACTTTGGTGAATGAGTTTTGTTTTGGAAGCTTTACCACTTTAGCTCTCACAGAGCAGCCATGATTTCAAGGTCTAAGGGAGAACTCACTGGCTATGAACCACCTTTGGAAACCACCTCCAGGTACATTCGTGCAAACTGATAGGAAACACTTTCTTGTCAAATAGTCTGGAGGTATCATTGTCGCATCATGTGGGGTAACTCCATTGATACCGTGCACATGTGCGTGTGTGCACGTATGTGTGCATGCACATGTGCTTATGTGTGTGTGTGTGTGTGTGTGTGTGTGTGCATTTGTATGTGTTGTTAAGTAACTTTATAAAATAGTATGCTTTCCTATAGCTTGTCAAAATATGCTTAGTATTACTTATAATACCTGCCTCTCCCTCTGTATCACACCAACTCTCTTCTTCTCTCCATCTTTCTATGTAAATTCTAAGTTATACACACAAAACAAATGATTCAAAGTATGATCCACAAATAAGAAAGAACATATGGTGTTTGTCTTTCTAGTGTGGTTTACTTTGCTTGGTGTAGTGTTTCCCAGTTCTATTCATTTACCTGAAGTCTTCATGATATCACTTTTCTTTACCACTGGAAACATTTTGATTGTGTATATATACACCACACTTTAATTATCTACTCGTCAGCTGATGGACATTTGGTTGCTCCCATTTCAAAGATATTGTGAATCAAGCAGCAATTAATATCATCAAGCAAGTTTCTATAGAGTGCAATGTCCAGTCCTTCAAGCATACATCAAGAAGTAGTATAGCTGGGATATATGCTAGGTCTATTTTTGATGGTTTATTTTTACTTTATGTGAGTGTTTTGCCTACATGTATGTATGTGCAATATATGCATGTAGTACATAGGGCCAGAAGAGGGCATTGGATTTCCTCAAACTGGGCTTACTGACATTTGCAAGCTGCCATGTGGCTGCTGGGAATTGAACCTGGGTTATCTGGAAGAGCAGCCGGTATTCTTAACTGCTGGCTGAGTCATCTCTCACGCCAGCTTGTTAGTTTTATGAGTTTTAACTTGTCAGTCGTTGCTTTCAATTCCTGAGCAAGTGGAGTCTAGTTCAGAAAGTTCTTTCCTACACCTGTGTCATTTAGGGTGGTGCCTATGTTTTCTTCTAGTACTTTCGTTTTTTTTTAAATTGGGGGTTTTGGTCCATTTGGAGTCGACTTTTATACAGGTTGATAAATGTGGATCTAATTTAATTCCTCTTCATGTGGGTATCTCATTTTCTCAGCACGGTTTATTAAAGATGCTCTCACTGATCACTGAAAGAGCAAAAGTTGTGAATGCAGTGGACCTGTGAGAAAGTATCATTTTAAGAATATCATGGCTGACATGCAAATTGTATAGTAAATGTGACAACTAAGCAGGTGAATATGTAAGACTTATATTTAGAAGAGCTCAGGCTAAGGATAAAAGCATGGGGTACCATGCAAATAGTAGCAGAAGACTGGAAAGATCAGCAAGGAGAGGGTTGTTGATAACAAAAGGAAGAGGTTGAGCTGTCAGGCAATGTTGCAGGGCTTTGTCTGCTCACATGTAGAGATGATATATATGACAGTGCAACCTCTATCTATTGATAGTGATATCAATGTCCTAAGCTGGTCAACACAGCTGTCACTTTTAAATGTGACTTCCTCTTTCATTAGCCACTCATATTGATTCATATGGATATAAAATACTTATCTAGATCAGCAGTTATCAACCCCTGGGTTGCAACCCCTTTGCCAAACCTCTATCTCCAAAAATATTTACATTGTAACTCATAACAGCAGCAAAATCACAGCAATGAAATAGCAAGGAAAATAACTTTATGGTTGGTTCTCACCACAACACGAAGCTCTGTATTAAAGGATCACAGCGTTAGGGAGGTGAGAACCACTGGCTGGATGGTTCCTCCTCCCAAAGTTCACAGCATTGGGATGGTCGAGAAGCACTGATCTACAGGATTCCTTCAATCAAGGTTATTTCTAATCTGCCAACTATCACTGCTGATCACAAAAAAATGACTTATTAGTCTGATTGTACTCTTGCATCATAATCTCAGGGAAGAAAAAAAATCTGGAAGTAATTTCACTTCTCCAAAGATAAACAATTTTGAGCTTCTTGTTAGAGAAAGTTTGTGGTTCCTAATATTTAACCCCAAATAGCTCTCTAAAGCAACTATGCCAATTTTCTTTACATATTTACATGTCTACCCAAACAGATAGTCTAAAGAAAAGAACTTGCCCAAAAAATTCAACAAAACTGAACTAGTAAAATTGGTCTCCACCCAATAGAGTCTTACACATAACTGTAACTATCTGGTTTATTTCCTTTGTGAATATCCAGTGTGTCTCTTCTTCATCTCTACAGACAGAAGTGGATTGGGTTTTTCAGATGCAGAGGAAAACTGAGTTCAGAAAGGATGTAGTAGCTGGAAGTAGGGTGAATCAAAAGTTCAGACTTAGAAATCATCCTCTGGCTACAGGTAAACTTCTAGTATCTGTGCAGAATAGGTCAGCAGTAATATTTTTTTTTTGAGAAGCTGAGGAGGGAGATTAATTATGGCTGAAGGTAGAATGTGAGGCTGAACCATTTCATCATATTATCAATAAAGAGTGAAGGGAAAATCATTAGAGGAAAAAGAATAAAGACCTAGATGTCAGTAAAAAACAAAAAACAAAAACAAACAAAAAAAAAACCCACAACCTTCCAGATCCCAGACTATGATTCTGTGTACCCCTGGGTTGGACAACACTCTGGAGAAGAAATTGTTACTAAAAAATATGCAGACAACTGTCACTTTTGTTTCACAATTTATCTTTGTATGGCCATCCCTAAAATTCTGGAAATTTACAAGAAAAATATTTAAATCCATCTAACATTAACAAAACAATTTTTATTATTTCTGCAAGCATCACGCCTGACTTTGCCAATATATTGGGTTGCAAAGTATATATGATTATTATAAACTGGTTTCCTAGGAAACAAACTCAGATGCAGGTTTGCCACCGAAGGATCACTGGAGAATGTCCTTAGGAATATCACCTGTCAGAGGATAAGAAGATTGTAAAGAGAGAGAAGTTAGCTGTGCTTACTACCTCCAGGAGCCTCTGGGATTCCCACAGGAATCAAGGAGGCTAGCAGAGGCCATTAGCAACAAACCAGATTAGAGATCTAAGATGAAAGCTTACACTTCTAGCTACAGCAGTCACAAAATGTAATCTTTGTTCAGGAAAAGTATAAAAATCGTGGGCAAGCAACTCTGCAACAATTCTCAAAAAGGTCCCTACCTCCACAATTTAGTCACCAGAACTCCCCAAGCCTGAGGGAGAGAGTGCCTCACCCTATGAATGCTAACTTGCATTGCAACACCTACCGCAATGAACAACTGAAAAACTACAGAGAAACACTTTAATTTGGCTCATGGATAGAGGAAGAAAAGAGAGAAAGCGGGAAGAAAAGAAGAATGGACCCCTAACACTGAAAACTAAAATACCCCAAATGCTAAGTGCATTTAGAGCAATTTTACACGTGATAGGATTAAACTCCAACAGAACTAATCTAGTCCCTTGTGCTACCATGGTTAGATGATCATACAGCAGGAACTTAATCCTTTATTCTATTTACAAAGCTCACATTTCTCCCAGTTTGCATCTACTGCTAAAGAACGTATCTAAGCATCTCTTAGATCCTGGGTCTTTCCCACTCTTTTAACACTTTGGCAGAAGAAGCAGAAAAATTTTGAGTTCAAAGGCAGCCTGAGCAAGACAAAAAAGCTCATTTCGAAAATCTAAACAAATGAATACAGTATCACTTGATTATTTAAAAAGAAAACTCAACAATGAGTCTTGGCAAGCTAAATAACCAGTATATGCCTTACAGTTAAGAGCACTTGTTTGGGGTCTGGAGTTGTTCAGAGATTTACAAGTCTGACAATGAATATATTTTAAAAAGGAGAGGTGGTTTCATTTCTGGCACCAGGTCTACACCTAAGATTCAGAATTCTCAAAGTGTTGCACTGGGCTAAGTTAGCTTAGGGCTTAGGGCAAACCCCACAACATTACATGTATCCTGCCTATGTGTAGGCAGGACTTATATTAATACATGCAACTTGCAGCTGTCCTAGTCATCTTTTTGAGGAGAGTAGCCAAGCTTAATTACAGATGCAGAATAGCAGCCTGGTGACCTTGCAAGAACAGTTAAATTTTAGAAGATCAGTCAACCACAAGAATAGTCTTCAGCATCTGAGGAAAAGAGGAGTGGGCTGCTAGGTTACAGCATGTACAAGATATGACTACATGCTAAAGGCATTTTTTGTTTTTATATATATATATATGTATATATGTGTGTGTGTGTGTGTGTGTGTGTGTGTGTGTACACATATATGGTTATATATGTACATTGTTATATATACTAATCATAGTATATACACTATGCATATACACATATATACAAATGTGTAGATACATATATAGCACATGTATAATATGTGCATATATAGTTCATATACATAGAATATATATACATACATATATTTTAATCATAGTCATTAAAACCTTAAGCATAATGTTAGCCATCACATAGTCTGTACACTCTGACTAATTGGAGGAAAACATGAAGTAAGAAGAAAATGTAAAAGTAACACAGAAAAGTAAAATGTAGAAAAATTATCAGTGTAGTATTTTATTGTGCCAGGTTCTATGTTTGAAAATTAGTAAGTACCTATGAGAAGTATATACTATTGTTTTCACATGAAGAAGAGAAAACTGAAACTCATAAACCTACTCATAAATATCTTCTTATTCATTCAGTACCTCTAGGGTCCAAATCTGATCTATTTGAATCAAAAGTATCCATTTTTCAGTACATTTTTCTTAGTGAAGGCATATTCCCCCCCAAATTGTATTACCTCGTACTTAAAAGAAGGATGTAGTAATTTAGAAAATAAATTATGATGAAACACCAGGCTATCCTGACCTGAGCAAGGATATCTCCTTCATGCCTCCCAGACTATTACAATGAGCATTGTAAATGCCTTTAATGTACATTATTATACATATATCACACTCAGTCCAAGCGCTGACATTTTGCTGACACTTCTTAATTTTGCATAAATTTATAAAATTTTACTAAAGATAACTCCTCCATATATCAAATAGGGAGGAAATATCTACTTTCATTGATATTTCAGGATTAAATTAATTAATAGGGGGGAGAGAGATTGGAGACCGTACTGTCTTCACTGCCTCCCACCCCAAAATAAAAAAGCCAATTGGCCTTATACTACAGAGCTGGCCGAACCCCTTCTCCCTGTTTCCCACCTATCATCCAAAAATGCGGAGGTCAACTAGAAAGTTACCTACCAAGTACTAATTAGCATCATAAAGTCAGAGCCTGCAGCTCCAGGTTTTTCAGTTAGTTGTTTACTAAGAAAGGACAGTCTTAAGCCAGATACAGTTTACCATAAGAAAAGTTAAAGAATCCCAGGGAAGCAAGTTTTTTCTTTAGCCCTAGATTCCAGGCAGAACTATTGAGCATAGATAATTTTTCCCCCTCAGGCCAGCTTTTTCTCTTTTTTTTTTTTTTTTTTTTTTGTTTTGTTTTGTTAATAAAAGGGAGGAAATGTAGTCTCCCCTCCCCCAGCCTGAAACCTGCTTGCTCAGGGGTGGAGCTTCCTGCTCATTCGTTCTGCCACGCCCACTGCTAGAACCTGCGGAGCCACACACGTGCACCTTTCTACTGGACCAGAGATTATTCGGCGGGAGTCGGGTCCCCTCCCCCTTCCTTTATAACTAGTGTCGCAACAATAAAATTTGAGCTTTGATCAGAATGAATTTGTCTTAGCTCCGTTTCTTCTTTCGCCCCGTCTAGATTCCTCTCTTACAGCTCGAGTGGCCTTCTCAGTCAAACCGTTCATGTTGCGAGCTGCTGGCGGCCGCAACATGCAATGAGATGAAGAAGAGAAATTTTGTTTTTGCCAGGGCATAAGGAGCAGAGATAGATGGATTCATATATGTTAGAGTAGTTTAAAGAATACAAACTTGTCAAAGTTGCCAAATCTAAATTTACAAAGCAGACTGGCAGGCCACAAATTCTAGCTAAGGTCAATGTTATGAATAAGAAGACAATCTAGAGGCAAAATTTCTTGCTTCTCTAAGGATTCAGTTTGCCTAAAACCACCACTTGACTGCATAAACCTCAAACAAACTGTGAAGGATAATCAATTTTCCAAAAGTCTACTGACTTGAATGCCAATTTAAAGTAAAATCCACTTCATAGCATCATCCAGATTGGTGCTTAGCCAAACATAATGGTAGCATAGCTCAACAGAGTTGACATAAGATTAATCTTCATTAAATGGTAAAATCTAGTTTCTTGATAGTGGTATAAAAGTAACATTTTCAATATTTTGCTATATAAGATAGTCTTTTCTCATAAATACATCCAGATTACAGCTTCTCTTTCCTCTACTGCTCACATTTCCTGCCCAACTCCCCTCTACTCCATATTTACCTTTCTTCTCTCATTAGAAAAGAACAGGCTTCTAAGAGCTGACAACCAAACATGACAAAATAAAATGTAATTAAAGGGAAAACTATCATATCACAGTTGGACACAACAATCCAATGGAAGGAAAAGAGTACCAAGAGCAGGCACAAGAGTCAAGAGAATCACATTTCCTCATAGTCACAAATTCCATAAAAATAGTAAGTTAATAGCAAGCACCCTGTAGGCCCCATGCTTGCTGCTTCTGTCTCTGTTAGCTCATGTGTGCGTTACTTCATTTATTCAAAGGTATTTCCCTCTTGGTGCCCTCCAACCATTCCCATCTGCTGCCAGAGTCTTTCTGATGAAGATTGGATAATGCACTCATCTAGGAGTATGAAGGAATATCATTAGGAACCGCTTTACTGATATTTTTAGGTCAGTCGTCTTTGCTTTTACCATGGGTCTCTAGGCTGTCTATTCTCTTATTCTTGGTTACCATGGAGGTATAAATTCCTTCTCATGGAGCAGGCCTTATGTCAAATCAGACATTGTTGGATACTCACCAAGTTCTGTGGTATCATTGCCTTAATGTTTTTGTAGGGAGGACAGATGATGGATCAAAGATTTTGTGGCTGAGTTGGTGTCCACGTTTTTCTTTTGGTAGCCTGTTAAGTACCTTCCTGCACTGAAGATTCTAGAACATAGGGGCAAAGACTCCATGTAGGTATCACATATTTTTCCATGCTCAATGAGTTGTGTTGGTGTTATCATTGACAATGGAGACCCCATGTCAGTTTTCAGAGAACAACCTCTTGTTCAAGCAACAGCCTTGGCTGTTTGAGGATTTTCACGGGTCCCCTTGGTCAACAGCTCAACTGAATGCAATCTAATTCTGCCATTTGAAGACTTGCCTGGCTACAAGACATTCACAGTTGAGACTCCATATCCCCTGTGGTGACTCACCAATAGACTCATGTGTTTGAATGTTTGGCCCATAGGGAGTGGTACTATTAGGAAGTGTGGCCTTGTTGGAGTAAGTGTGGTCTTGCTGGAGGACATTTGGAGGCTGAGAGGGTAGGCTTTGAAGTATCTTATGCTCAAGCAACATCCAGTCATACCCTCTTCTTCTGCTTCTACATTTCAGATCAAAATGTAGAACTCTCAGCTCTGTTCAAAGCACCATGTTGGCCTGTAGGCTGACATACTTCCTGCCATGACAATAATGGACTAAACCTCTGAAACTGTAAGCCAGATCCAATAAAGTGTTTTCCTTTCTAAGAGTTGCTTTGGTCATGCTGTCTTTTCACAGTAATGAAAACCTTAACTAAGATACCTGTATTACTAGGAGTCTTCATTTGGCTCACTTTCATTGATTCCAGAAACTTTCCATTACACTAGTTTCTTACCCTCCCTCCTAATGCCTCCTCAATTTGAGCCATCTCTCTCTGCATTCTCTCCCTCCCATCTCTAACACCACCTAGTTACTCTGGTCCACTGCCCTCCCATAACCCTATTCATCCTTAAATCAACTATATTTCCCTCTCCTAGGGATCTACCTTAAGTCTTGGTATTTACATATTGTGCCTTAGTTATCATTTACTATATCCCCCTATAAGTGGACACATACCATATTTGTCTTTCTAGGTCTACATTACTTTACTCAGGGTGATTATTTTCTAGCTCCATCCATTTGCCCGAAAATTCCATGATTTTTTTTAACAGCTGAATAATACTCCATTGTGTTAACGTACCAAATTTTATTTGTCCATACTTCAATTGAGAGAGACATCTAAGTTATTTCCAGTGTCTGACCATTATGATAAAACATAGTGGAGCAAGTGTCCTTGTGGTAGGATGAAGCATCTTTTGTGTATATGCACAAGAATGGTATAGCTGTGTCTTTAGGTAGATACCTGTTTTTCTAAGGAACTTCTATACCAGCTTCTATAGTGACTGAACAAATTTGCACTTCCACCAGCAATGGACAAGTATTCCCCTTTGCTCCATATCCTTGCCAGCATGATCTGCTACTTAAGGTTTTTTTTTTTCCTACTCATTCTGACAGGTGTAAGATGGTATCTCAAAGTCTTTCT
This sequence comes from Mus musculus, assembly GCF_000001635.26. Classification (NCBI taxonomy): domain Eukaryota; kingdom Metazoa; phylum Chordata; class Mammalia; order Rodentia; family Muridae; genus Mus; species Mus musculus. The sequence goes on from NC_000070.6 coordinate 52,837,089, forward strand.
GATTTCCATTTCCCTGAAGCCTAAGGATGTTGAACATTTCAGTGTTTCTCAGCCACTTAAGAATTCTCTATTGAGAATTCTGCTTATATTTCTTCTCTGTTGGGAGACCCTACTATTAAGGTAGCACTCCACCATGTCTGGACCTTCTTCATGTAGATGAAGAATTCCCAGTTTCTCTGCCAAAGCCAATAATGTACTCTCACCCTGAAAACCCCTACCCATTCCCCAAGGTTTATATAACCCTTGTTCACTCTAAATAAAGAGAACAAGCTGTTTCACTGGATATCAATCATTTAAGAGAGTTGTTTCAATGAATACTGTCTAAAATAGCTATAAAGCTAAAACCCTTACAGAAGACTCCAGGCACTTCCAGCCAGACTCAGATCCTGCTGACCCCCATCTAATGTGCAGTGGCAGGCACCTGGACACCCCTATAAGAACCATATTTCCCCACTTTTCAAATGGTTATTTTATTTATTTACATTTCAAATGTTGTCCTTCCAAGTCTTCCCTCTGCACCCTCCCCATTCCATCCCACCACCCCTTTGCCTCTAAGAGGGTGCTTCCTTACCCACCCACATACTCCAGCCTCACCACTCTAGCATTCCCCTGCTGGGGCAACAAGTCTCCACAGGACTCCCCCTCCCATTGATGCCAGATAAGGCAATCCTCTGCTTTATATGTAGCTGGAGACATGGACCCATCTATGCATACTCTTTGGTTGGTGGTTTACTACCTGGGAGTTCTGGGGATCCGATTAGTTGATATTGTTGTTCTTCCCACTGGGTTGCAATCCCCTTCAGCTCCCTCAAGTCCTCCCACTAAGGCTTACATTTGGGTTTCTGGGCTCAGTCTGATGCTTGACTATGAGTATCTGCATCTGTCTTAGTCAGATGCTGGTGGAGTCTCTCCCTTCCCCATTTTAACTGGATTTTTCCCCCTGATATCCAGTTTCTTCAGTTTTTTATTTTATATTTTTGGATGATAGTCTATCAGATGTGGTGTTCATAATTCTGTTTTCCATTCTGTAGGCTGCTGTTTTGTCCAATTGATTGTGTCCTTTGCCATACAGAAGCTTTTTCAGTTTCATGAGATCCCATTTACTAATTGTTGGTTTTAATGCCTGCACTATTGGTGTTCTGTTCAGAAAGTCATCTGCTGTGCCAATATGGTCAAGGTTATTCCTCACTTTCTCTTTTATCAGGTTGAGTGCATTTGATTTTACGTTTAAGTCTTTGATTCACTTGGATTTTAGTTTTGTGCAAGGTGATAAATATGTATTTAAATTGCATAATTCTATATACAGACATCCAGTTTGGCCAGCATCATTTGTTAAAGATGCTATCTTTTTTCCAGTACGTATTTCTGCCTTCATTAGCAAAAATAAGGTGTTGATATATGTGTAGATTTATGTCTGGTACATCAATTCTTTCCCATTGATCAATGCGTCTGTTTTATGCCAATACAATGCAGTACTTATTGTTATAGCTCTGTAGTAAAACTCAAGGTTGGAAATGGTGGTATTTCCAGCCATTCATTTATTGGTCAGGATTGTTTTAGATATTTGCGGGGAAGGTTGTTTGTTTGTTTTCCTTATGAAGTTAAGAAAGTTAAGATAAGTCTGTATCTTTTTATTAAAGAACTGAAATCACTGACATTGAGAAATATTCATGACAAATCGTTTGTTATTTGTTGTTATTATTGTTATTGTTCTTGGTGGTGGTGGTGTTTTGTGTGTGTGTGTGTGTGTGTGTGTGTGTGTGTGTGTGTGTGTGTGTGTGTTCCTCCCTTTCTACATTGCTGGCCTGAGATGATTTATTGTCTATGTTCTCATGATTGTGATTTACCTCCTTAAGTTGGTGTTTTCCTTTTATCATCATCTGCAGAGCTGAATGTGTGAGTAGATATTGTTTAAATTTGACTTTTTCATGGAATACCTTAATTTCTTTCTCTATGGTGATTAAATTTTTGCTGGATAGAGTAGTCTGAGCTGTCATTCATGGTTTCTTAGAGTCTACAGAACATTTGTTCAGATCCTTCTGACTTTTAGAGTCTCCACTGAGAAATCAAGTGTAATTATTTAAGTCTACCTTAATATGTTCCTTGTTCTTTTCTTTTTTCAGCTTTTAATATTTTTCTTTATTCTGTATGTCTAGTGTTTTGATTATTATGTGACAAGGGGACTTTCCTTTCTACTCAATCTATTTTGTGTTCTGTACGCTTCTTGTACCTTTAAAGGCATCTCCTTTAAGTTTAGCAATTTTTCTTCTATGATTTTGTTGAAAATATTTTCTGAGCCTTTAAGCTGGTTTCTTTTCCCTCTTTTATACTTATTATTTTTAGGTTTGGTTATTTTTCATGCTGTCTGGGATTTCCTAGATGTTTTATGTCAAGAGTTTTTTAGATTTAACATTTTGCTTAACCAATGTATCCATTTCTTCTATTCTATTTCGTTGCTTGAGAATCTCTCTTCCATGTGCTGTACTCTGCTGGTGAAACTTCCTCTGTAGTTCCTGTTCAAGTTCCTAAATTTTTTATTTCCAGAATTCCCCAAACCTGTGTTTTCTTTATTGATTCTGTTTGAATTTCAAGTCTTGGACAGTTTTCTTTATTTCCTTATACTCTTTGTGCTTTCCTGTTTTTCTTTAAGGGATTTATTCATTTCCTCCTTAAAGACCTCTATCATATTCATATATTTGGTTTTATGATCTTTTTCTTGTGTTTCAGTTATGTTGGAAGATTCAGGGCCTGTTGTGGAAGGATAGCTGAGTCTAATGAAGACATATTACCCTGGCAGTTACAAATTATGTCTTTACACTGGACTCTCAGCACCTGGGTTTGGGTGATTAAAGGTTTAAGAGCTGATGTCTAGATTTGTCTTTGTTGGGTGGGAATTTGGTTCCTTGATTTCTGTTTCTTCTCTGGAGTCTTAGAAAGTGAGATGGCTCTATATTGCCTTTCTGTTCTGTTCAGCTGGTGTGTTCACAAAGAATGTCTGCTGGTATTGGATCTATGTTATTGAGATGAGTTGGGGTAAGACAGAAGATCATTGCGATCCCTTGGGGATGGGGTCAGAGAGGAAAGGGAAACTACATCAGGTTTCTAGATATAGAGCTGGGTCTCAGTGGCAGAGAGGTGAGGGTCTGCCTTCAGCATACTTGATATCCTGGGAAAGGAGGCCCTTGGGTTATCAGGGGTGCCTGGTGAATTTGGGTGTGGGATAAAGCAACTAGCGTGGGGATGATTAGGAGGGTGTGATCTTTGGGATCCACAGGAGATGTGGGCAAACATGAAAGAAGGCTACAACTGGTTTTCTGTTGCAGAGCTAGAGATGAGACTGTATGGTTGGGTCTGAAGAAACAGAGACACAGGAGAAGGTCTGTAGGCGGCCTACCTGATTTTCTGGCAGGCATAGCATGTGGTCTAGTGGGGCACATCTGCAGGAATTGAGGGCTGGGACATAGTAACCAGTGGGAGGAAAGAGGTTAGAAGAGGTTGGTCTGTAGGATACATAGGAGAGGTGAGCAAGGGTGTGGGGTTGGAGAGATTGAAGGCAGGTGGAGGTTTCAGCTGAAGTTCTGGTGTGTCATTAGGGAATAACACTGTGGGATTGTATCTAGGGAAACAGAGAGACAGGAGAAAGTCTGCCAAGGCATATATTTTTAATTGTTATGGAGGTTACAAAAATCTGTACATGGAAATAAATTACATGGAGTTATAAATGCAAATGTGTGCATACACAAACATAAATATATTTCAAAATGGTAAATCAGAAAAGTTGTGTATTCTATCAATAACTTCAAATTAATGACAACTTTGTGGTTTTGATGTTATGCTACCACAACATGAAGGTCAGAATTATGGCACATAATGTCCCTTGAGTCTATAGTTATTTAGAAATAAAATCATTTTCAAACATTAGTAAAACCTAAGTTTGAGATGCGTTATGAAGTAGAAATACTGTTACTTTAATTTCTTCAATAGTTCAAAAATGTAATCATTCCTAGTTGAGTTGGCCACACAGAAACCAATGATAGGACAGGTTTGCCCAGGGTCATTATTTCCTGGTTTCTAAATTATATAGCAGTGTGTATTATAGCTCTGTGTTGTGAATTGCATAGTTGTTATGTAAATGATGTCTTCAAGTGGCTCCTGGAAAGATCAGGTTAAAATCTTTAAGTAAAATTTTTTAAACTGCCTTGTTATTTTCAGACCCAAACTATTGGTGCCAACTTTCCTCAAGACTAATTCCTGTGCCTGGGGATTTAGGGGGAAGCACCTCAGGCCCTCTCTCCTCCTTGATTTCCATGGGAATCCTTGTTGATGCTTTCTTCCTTTGTAGAAATATGTTAGAGAAAGGATGAGAAGGAATGGTGAAACGTTTTATCATGAAGACTTATGAGAAAGATGCTAAACTCTAACAATTAATTAGTAGCTCCCAAAAGCCTGTGATGTTAGCTATGATTATTTATCTTCAAGCCAGCATCTTTACCTTAACCCTCAAACTCAAAGCCAAAGGTATGAGTCATCCTCACTACACTCTGCAGAAGGGAGCAACTGACAACTTGGCACAATTCTGATGTTTTTGTGCAATTTAATGAAGTCTTCCAATATCACTGAAAGCTCAGCTCACTTACTTGTTCCCATTTTGAAAATGAGAAAACTACAGTTTTGAAAAGATAATAACCACCCAATACTATTTAAGTAGTTTATGACAGAACAGAATTTATACTTTGGATGCCTACTTACAAAACTTACATGTGATATTTTCCATTCTGATGACCCCCCTAAAAAAATATTGAGAAAGACTCAGTTCAGATATCATCAGGGATCAGACTCAAAAGCAATTTATTGTCTTTGAAAAAGTTGGATCAGAGATAATTTTATAGCAATACTTTCAGTGATTCTAGTTGAGTAAGTGAAGGTAAAGAATGAAGCCATCTCTCCATACCTTTGTTTTCAACACCATTGATGGTCAACTAGTTGTTTTTTTATACCACTTTTAAACTTTAGCTTAAATGACAACTTTGAAATATATACTTATATTATGTAATATGTTTTGATAAACCAAGTTCATTACTGATGTCTTACGTTTCCCTTTGGTGGATTTTAACTAACAGATTCACAATAGAATACATATTTCACAGCAGCTTTTACATTTTTATTTTTATGCTGTAGATGATAGAATTTAGCATAAAAGTTACTATCCAATAAAGCACATATGAGAAGCCCTTCTCTAGCTTGTAAACTGGCTTTCCAAAGCTCCTGGGACTTGTGTTTTGCATATAAAAAAATGGTACTATGATCATCACCATAAGATGAGCTGAGCAATTGGAAAAAACCCTTGAGTCTCCTTGTGATTGAGTTCTTATCAAAATTGTGTACAATATGAACACATAGGAGGAACAGACCAGATGCTGAAGAACCAGTAAAGACATATTTGATATAATTAAATTAAAAGCATTGAAAGATATGTCACTTCACGTTAACAAGAAGGAAGCTGAGATCTCACACACAACAAGTAATTAACAGTGTTATTCAGCCGGGTATGGTGGTGCACCCCTTTAATCCCAGCACTCAGGAGGGAGAGGCAAGCAGATTTCTGAGCTCGAGGCCAGTCTGCTCTACAAAGTGAGTTCCAGGACAGCCAAAGCTATACAGAAGCCCTGTCTCGAAGAAAACAAAAACAAAACAAAAACAAAAACAAAAACAGTGTTATTCCCTCAGAAGGTCAATCACCTGGCAAAAAAAAATATTTGTATATTTTTTGTTCGATTACAGCAGAGAGCCATGACACAGAAGGCATCAGTACACAGACCCTCTTGCTGATGATGATGAGGTATCTAAGGTTATAGATGGCCATATATCAGTCAAAACCCATCATGCTCAGCACAAAACATTCTGTTGCTCCCATTGCAAATCTAAAGAATATTTGCAAGAAACATACAGGGACAAAGAACTTCAGACCAGTCTCACTTATAAATATCAATGCAAAAATACTCAATAAAATTCTCACAAACTGAATCCAAGAATACACCAAAACAATCATTCACCACAATCAAGTAGAATTCATCCCAGGGATGCAGAGATGGTCTAACATATAAAATTTCATCAATAAAATAGACTACATAAACACATTCAAGAAAAAAAGCCACATAATAATCTCAATAGACACCGAAAAAGCCTTCGACAAAATACAACAACCCTTTATGTTGAAAGTTTTAGAAAAAAACCAAGAATTCATGGCACATACCTAAACATAATAAAATCAATATATTGCAAACCAACAGCCAACATCAAATTAAATGGAGAGAAATTTGAAGCAATCTGACTAAAATCCAGGACAAGATAAGACTGCCCTCTCTATTTATTCAATATAGTGCTTAAAGTTCTAGCTGGAGTAATTAAACAACAAAAGGAGATCAAGGGGATACAAATTGGAAAGGAAAAAGTCAAAGAATCACTATTTGCAGATGATATGATAGTATACATAAGTGACCCCCTAAATTCCACCAAAGAACTCCTACATCTGATAAACAACTTCAGCAAAGTGACAGGATATAAATTAACTTAAATAAATCAGTAGCCTTCCTTTTTACAAATGATAAACAGTCTGAGAAAGAAATTAGGGAAACAACACCCTTTTGTGATAGCCACAAATAGGATAAAGTATCTTGGTGTAACTGTTACCAAGCAAGTGAAATGTCTGTATGACAAGAACTTCAAATGCCTGAAAAAGGATATCAAAGAAGAACTCAGAAGATGGCGAGGATGTGAAGAAAGAGGAACACTTCTCCATTGGTGGTGGGATTGCAAGCTTGTACAACCACTCTGGAAGTCGGTCTGAAGGTTCCTCAGAAAATTGGACATAATACTACCGGAAGATCCAGCAATACCTCTCCTGGGCATATACCCAGAAGAAGTTCCAACTGGTAATAAGAACACATGTTCCACTATGTTCATAGCAGCCTTATTTATAATAGCCAGAAGCTGGAAAAGAACCCAGATGTCCCTCAACAGAAGAATGGATACAGAAAATGTGGTACATTTACACAATGGAGTACTACTCAGCTATTAAAAACAATAAATTTATGAAATTCTTGGAAAAATGAAGGATATCATCCTTAGTGAGGTAACCCAATCACAAAAGAAGTCACTTGATATGTACTCACTGATAAGTGGATATTAGCCCAGAAACATAGAACACCCAGGATAAAATTTGCAAAACACAAGAAAATCAAGAAGAGGGAAGACCAATGGGTGGATACTTCATTCCTCCTTAGAATAGGGAACAAAATACCTATTAAAGGAGTTACAGAGACAAAGTTTGGAGCTAAGACAACAGGATGGACTACCCAGAGACTGTCCCACCTGGGGGTCCATCCCATAATCAGCCACCAAACCCAGACACTACTGCATATTCCAGCAAGATTTTGATGAAGGGACCCTGGTATAGCTGTCTCATATGAGGCTATGCCAGTGCCTGGCAAATACAGAAGTGGATGCTCACAGTCATCTATAAGATGGAACACAGGGCCCCCAATGGAGAAGCTAGAGAAAGCATCCAAGGAGCTGAAGGGGTCTGCAGCCCTATAGGTGGAACAACAATATGAACTAACCAGTACCCCCAGAGCTCGTGTCTCTAGCTGCATATGTAGCAGAAGATGGCCTAGTCGGCCATCACTAGGACTAGACGGCCTAGTCGGCCCCTTGGTATTGCAAACTTTATATGCCCCAGTGCAGGGGAATGCCAGGGCCAAGAAGCGGGAGTGGGTGGGTAGGGGAGCAGGGTGGTGGTGGGGGGTATAGGGAACTTTCAGGATAGCATTTGAAATTTGAAATGTATATAAAGAAAATATCTAATTAAAAAAATGGAAAAAAAAAGATGGAAAGATCTCCCATGCTTATCAATTATTGGTGTTGTTAATATTGAAAAATGGCTATCTTATCAAAAGCAATCTAGAGATTAATGCAATCCCTATCAAATTTCCAACACAATTCTTCACAGACAGAAAGAGCAATTCTCAACTTCTTATGGAAAAAGAAAAAACAAAAAACAGGGTAGCCAACACATTTCCCGACAATAAAAGAACTTCCAGGGGAACCATCTCCGACCTCAAGCAGTAGTAATTAAAATCCACATGGTATTGGAACAGAAGCAGACAGGTCAATCAATGGAATGGAATCAAGATCCAGAAGTGAACCTATGGACACTTTGACAAAGAAGCCAAAAACATCCTGTAGCTGCCTGCGGCCACAATAACTAGATTCCTGAGTGGGAGGCTGGAGCTGCATGGGAGAGAACGACTAGAGAAATAATGGAGACCAAGACAGGTTTCTGATCATGGCCCAAAGTTTAATAAGTCTGTACTTATAAAGGTGGGGAGGCCTATCCCCTGCCAATCCATCCTGTAGCCAGCCTGTAGGTGATCTGCCAGACAGAACTGGTTTGGCAAGTAGGTGTAAATTACTGGATTGTTTGCTGTCTCTGGAATATCTCAGGGGCCTCTCAGCAGGAAGCAGTGTCTTGGAGAAGAGCAGCAGCAAGTGACAGAACAATAGAACCATCTAGGTGGGAAGGCTCGACCCCAGGTGGTCTCATTCTCTGTGGCAGTGAGGTCTGAATCAGCCTGCTTCAAGGCTGGGGGAGGCTACAACATACAGTGGAAAAAAGAAAGCATCTTCAATAAATGGTGCTGGTCTAACTGGCAGTCTGTATGTAGAAAAATAAAAATAGATCTTTATCACTTTGCACAAGTCCAAGTGGTTCAAGGACCTCAATATAAAACCAGATACACTGAATCTAGTAGAAGAGAAAGTGAGAAAGAGCCTTGAACTCATTGGCATAGAGGGAATTTTCCTGAACAGAATATCAATGGCTCAGGCTCTAAGGTCAATATTGATAAATGGGACCTCATGAAACCAAAAAGCTTCTGTAAGACAAAAGACACCATCAGTAGGACATATTGTCAACCATCTGACAGAGGGTTAATAGCCAAAATATATAAAGAACTCAGGAAGCTAACCTCCAGAAAACCAAATAACCCAGTGGAAAATGGGGGGGGGGGGGGGGGTAACAGAGATAAACAGAGAATTCACAATAGAAGAATCTTGAATGACCAAGAAGCACTTAAAGAAATGTTCAAATTCCTTAGTCATCAGAGAAATACAAATTAAAACGACCCTGGGATTCCACCTCACACCAATCAGAATGGCTAAGATAAAAAAAAACTCAAGTGACAGCACATACCGGTGAGGATGTATAGAAAGACAAACACTCTTCCTTTGTTGATGGAATTGCAAACTGGTACAACCACTCTGGAAATCAATCTGGAGGTTCCTCAGAAAATTGGAAATAGATCTACCTGAAGACCCAGCTATAACACTCTTGGGCATATGCTCAAAAGACACCCTACCATACCACAAGAACAAATGTTCCACCATGTTCATAGCAGCCTTATCTGTAGTAGCCAGAAGCTGGAATGACCCTCAACCCAAGAATGGCTACAGTAAATATGGTTCATTTACACACTGTAATACTATCAGCTATTAAAAACGATGACATCATGAATTTTGCAGGCAAATGGATACAACTAGAAAATATCATTCTGTGCGTGGTAACCCATACTCAAAAGGATATGCATGGTATGTACTCACTGATAAGTGGATATTAGCCAAAAACAAAAAAACAAAAATAAAAACCCAGAATACTTAGGATGCAACCCACAAACTGTAAGAAGTGTAAGCAGAAAAGTCTAAGTGAGGATGTTTCAATTCCATTTGGAAGGACAAAGGAAATGATTGTGGGAGGCAATGGGAAGGAGAGACTTGAGTGGGAGAGAGGAGGGGGAGAAGAAAGATGGAACAGGATTATGAAAGGGGAGGGGACAGGAGAGAAGCCTAGAGGGCCAGAAGAATGAATGGAAATATGCAGCCTTGTGGGTGGGGAGGTGGGAGGACCCTCTAGAAAGTACCAGAGACCCAGGAAGAGAAAGACTTTCAGGACTCAGTGGGGGTGACCTTAACCAAAATGCTCAACATTGGGGAGAGAGAACTCAAAGGGTCCACTTTCAGTTGACACACAGGGCCTCAAGTGGAGGGACTGGGTTATCAACTCAGAGACAAAATTTCTGATCTAGAATTGTTCCTGTCTAAAAGAACTTCAGGGACAAAAATGGACAAGAGACTGAGGGAAAGGCAGCCCAATTACCAGCCCAACTTAGGATCTATCTCCCCAAGGGGTTGGAGGTATCAAGGCCTGACACTTCTACTGATGCTATGATGTGCTTACAGACAGGAGCCTGGCATGGCTGTCATTTGAGAGGTCCTACCAGCTCCCTCCAGGTCCTACCAGGTCCACTCCACAAATGTGAGTGAGGGTTATCCTATCAATGGCCCACCATTCAGGATGTCAGAGGAGGAGCCTGCAAATGTGTCTATGGCAAAACAACACGTCTAACAAATACCTTATTGTTACTGTAAGGAGAAAGTGTTTTAAAGCATTGATATTCACTTAGCTTTAATGGCATTCACACCTAAAATAAATACCAGGACCTTGAGAGTGTCTGTGCCAGAGAGTTAATATATGAAGATTTATTTAGGATCAGAAGCAAATTTGGAAGGAATCTTCATTACTGAGGATGCCTGAGTTTTCCATGCAACCAACTAAGTCATTTCCTCACTTCATAAATCTCAGTGAGAGACGAATGAAGACAAGAGAACTCAACAGAGACTGGAAATTCAATATCAATTTATACCAGAATGGCGCAGATTAAAGAAATCTATGCATGTGTTTGTCGACCTAGAGCTGACCTTCCAGTCAATTTAATGTGTATTTCCATAGGATAGCCATTTCCTCACAGCAAATCGATGTGCACAAACTGCAATAGCATCTATCAGGGATGAAGCACATGTCCACGGTGAATACATGTATTATCACTAAGGTGTTTAGCTTTCTTTCTTTTTATTATTTTGGGTAAATTAATTTCATAAAAGATACCATGACCAATCATTTTGGAATAAAAAAGCAGATAAATAATGAAATAAATGAACAAGGCAAAGGTAAATCCCTTAAAGAAACAAAAGAAAAATAAAGTTGGATTGAATAAATAAGCTATAGATTTAGATAGGTAGATAGTATATTATTTAATTATAGTGATTTGTGAAAGTTTGCTAAGCTATAATGTGGATGTTAATACGTAAATCACAACTGTGCTTTTCCAAGAGATGTCTCAATTACAGTGAAATATTTGAATTCGAAAAGACAATAACTTACTCAATATAGCAAAATTATATAAAAACACGTACACACCACAAACCATGAAATGTGTTCATTAAAGGTGATGAAATGATATCAAAGTCATTTCTACACTAAGATATCACAGGATAAATAATAAAAGAAGAGACTGTGAGTGTGAGAGGGGAACACGGGTGTTTAACAGGAAAGGGGGATTAGAGTGATGTTTACAAGATGTTCATGTACAAAATTCTCAAAGAAAATATAAAAAGAAAGGAGATCACAGATGCACAGGGCCAACAAAGCTAAATAACATTTAGTAAGTTTCTACAGATGTATACATGGAGCTGTGAGTGATGGATAATATTCACAGGTTATTGTGAATAATTGATTTAGGAACACTTAATAACAATATTCCTCACTCATCTGAGGCACTAGAAAATGACAACAAGATGCCACGTGAACTTTTAACATGGTTTTTCAAAGAGGATAACTAAGTGAATACACGGTACAGTCTATAGATCCAGGCTTTCTGTGGCTGTGGAGTCATGTGAGGTATAAATTGTGGTAAATCTTAACTTATGGGTGCAAAGTGTGGTTATCAAACTTGAGCAGTATCTGTCTATGTCTGACAAAAAATTAATAATAATAAAATGAAAGTAAAAACCCCTTTCTTTCTGAATTCAGAAAAGACTAAGGGAAACAGAACGCTTTGTTCTCTCTTTGGAAGTGGCTTCCTAGGGAACTAAGATAAAGTGAAATGAAGGCATTTGGCCAAGTAGAGAACAAACGAGAGAAAGTGTGAAGCTTTTCATTTCCCCCGAGACAACAAGTAAACATAAGATTGTTCTTTTGGTCAGCATAAAAATTAAAAGCTACCAGATGGCCACCGAGGGTTCAGAAAAAGCCATAGCTGGAAAGTGAATGACCCTGGCTGGTTGCCCATGTTTACAGGTGGATAACAGTGACCCTCAGTGGAGACACAGATACCCAGGAAATGAAGTTAATTACTCTTGCCACTCTTGGGGCCTGCAACAGGAGTGTTTTTTAATTTGAATGTTAATCATCTAATTAAGACACTTCATGTAAAATTCAACAATGTGCTAAAGAGAATCACAGACTCACTGGGTGCATTCTCGTTCACAAAACATGGATGACAACAGACCTGTATGTCTGCATGTGTCCAACAGTACTTATATAACTGGGTCTAAAGAGGGACATATTGGCCACACTTACATTGCTGCTAACTTTGGGAGTCAGTTACCTGGCTAAATCCAGCAGACCAACTCCAAGAAGGATTATCAAGATGAAATAAGCATAAGGTAGAATACTAAACAGATTGCCAGTTTTATGTACAAGCATACAGGAAGCACTTTAGCTTGCTCAGACAAGTAAACTTTGGGGTTGCAATGGCAACCTGGGGAAACTAGCATTTAAGACCCAATATTTACGTTCAGTGACTGAACAACGTGACTGTTATTGTACTACATGACCGCTGTACAAGCCAACACTGACAGAAATGTTCTAAAACACAGTTGGAGCAGTTTGAACTAGTTCCCGATTCTCCATCTGGTCCTGAAATGTCCTTATCATGGATAATCAGGCCTATGTCTTTACTGAAGCTCCATTTGAGTACATACTACAGCATCTCACGTGTTCTGTAAAGGGTGACAGTGAGCAAGAATGAAGTGTTTGAAAATAAGGCCTGTCTTGAACTTAAAAAAAAGAAAAATCAACATACTGCCTGAATTACCTCACAGCAGCAATGCGCTGGAAGGAGTAATTATGGAGTTTACATGGTTCAAGGGCCCATGCCCTGATCCATTACTCAACTATCAGGAATATCATGTTATATATTGCAGTTCTAAGGAACTACAGTTGTAGCACGTGGACTGGTGTAAGTTACTGAATAGTCATGCACACTTCTATCTACTGATGTAATAATATCAGGCACTGATATATAGTTATTTACATAACACATGAGTTCTATATAATATGATTATGTCCAGATTTTGCCTCAAGATAATCAGGAGGATGAAAATAAGTCAGTGTGGATGAGGAAGACTGACTGGGTTCTGGGGATTACATTAGCTCATTAGCTTTATAATTTGCAAATAGGGCTTTATAATTCTTACTATGGTGTGTGTGTGTGTGTGTGTGTGTGTGTGTGTGTGTGCGCGTGCGCGCGTGCGCTTTTGATGTCTGTATACATATGAATAGATTGCACTCTCATGTATGTATTGAAGTCAGAGGAAGTCATAGAGAAATTCATGTTTAAACAGTCTTTTGATATAAATATGTTACCCTTCATTCAAGCTTAAAACAAACTTGCACACTAATGAGATGCAATGTTCTTGTTTATTTTTACAGAGAGAATTACATCTCGGCTTGAACATTTGGTATAGAAGGATGTAGATTCAACATTTTTCAGACTTGGGTGGTAGTCTGAACTTATAATCTTCAATGTGAGAGAGCACTGTATTGAAAAATATATACATTAAAAATAGCAAAAGTATCTTAGAGCCATTTTAAAATGTTGGAAATCTATTTTACATTCAAACCAATACACTTTTAACAATCTTTATATGAAACCCAAGTCATCAACTAAGCCACAATTTTAAAATTAAATACTCTGACGTGACTCAACTGAAAGGTCTACTGCTCTGGTACTTATATGCTGAGCCGGGCCAGGAGGAAATATTAAACGTTTTTGTTTGCCATAATTAAGCCATTGTGTTTCTAAAATGGAGATAGTCAAGGAAAGCCTGAGTAAGTTAGTCCCGAATAAATGTGTATGATTCACATGGGCACAGCCATGTCAAGGACTCCAGAACTTCTGACCCATGGGACAATTGGAATCGCCTTTATCTGCATGGGGCAGGCTGAAGCGGGATGGCAAAGGCCTCCTCCAGACTCCAAGTATAAGCTGATGAGGGATGAATCACTGTGTGGAAATAGTAACTGTAGGGTTATTGGTCTGCATCAGCTCTGCCACTGGGCACCGACTGCTTGGGGATGCGGAACACAGGAGTTTGACTGCAATCATCCCACATCACCACTAAGGTGGGTGCCAGGCTGTAAGGAAGCACTAAGACATCACTCTGGGGATAGAGCAGTCTGAGACGTGAGAAAGCCAGAGCTGGCTGGGGATCCCTGGGCCTGCGACAAGGATGTATGTGGGTCTAAAGCACTGCTGGGAATCGCGGAAGAGCAGAGAAAGTAGTTGGGGGCCCACAAGCTGTGGACAGCTTCTAGCCCAGGGAGGGGAGGGTGGAGGATGGCTGTCTTTAGCTTGGCAAAGGCAGACTTGGTGGGGGTTGTGGCTAGGAGCTCAGCAAAGCCTTCTACTGGAGACTGGTCTGAGGCTCTGTAGACAAAGGCCTTCTTCATGGCTCCCCATAGCGGATCTTGGTGAAAAGAGACAGTCCATGGTTCTAAACAGTTTATTGTCATGGCAAAATTAGATGCATAAAACCATACCTCACTTCTCATGGTGGGCCTGAGATTAAATACCTCTTTCAGTGAAGAATGTCTGGGAAGGGAAGTTTAATGGCTAAGACCTCCAGGCCTCTAGGTACCTCATTAGCATGGAGACCTCTGTCTTGAGCCTACATGACTATGTTGGCAGGGAGCTGGGAGTCACTAAAGCCTCATTCAGGTATGTGCCCACCTGTCTCCGGGTCTCGATTTGCTCTACCTTACCAAACTTCCTGGCACAGTTTTACAAGTAGCCACTGCCACTTCCATCTCCTGGATGTTTCCAGTCTGAGACCTCCTACAGAGACTACCTCTTCTGCACTATACCTAATAAACAGGACTGAAGTTTCAAGTTCGGCAGCAATGGTTGCAGTAAGCCCTGACTACAGCATCCCCGTGTGCAACTTTGTGTCTCTGTGTCTGGTCTGCTCTCTCCTTCCTTCATTCCTTTGCTATCCCTAGTCACCATTCCAGGACCCAAACAGGTTGGGACTAGGCACTAATGGAGCTGAAAAACGTCTGAAATAAAAGCATTGCAATTCACAGTATACTATAGTCTTATTTATTGGTATTCTGTGGTGGGACAGCATGCTTCATGTAAAGAATGAATGATGTGTCAGAGGCACAGTGAATCATATAATGAAAAATGCCAAAGGTACCACAAACACTTCAGATGCATTTCATATTTGATTTTGATTAACTTTCAATCACTGAGCATTTATAAAACTTGTACGTGTTTACAACTTTTCCACTCAGTGAGTCTCATATTTGGGGTTTCAAGGCAGCTTAAGAAGTGGGGTGTTTTCTACCTGATAAAAAGCCTGCGTGTAAGTTGGGGACATTCTTGATACTGTGATGAAAACTTAAGGTGAGGTTGGGTGGGCTGGCCAAAACAAAGGAATATTTCCATATACTTAAAGTCCTGTAATTGTCAAAAGTAATAGACATCCCATCAAGATATCTCATAGTAAACAAGCTTGACATGCCCTGCCCCCATGACCTACATTCTGGAAGGAAAGCATCAACAGGTGCAAGTTGACCTCTGACCTCTACACATGTGCTCCCCTGCATAATAATAATAGATAGATAGATAGATAGATAGATAGATAGATAGATAGATAGATAGATGATAGATAGATAGATAGATAGATAGATAGATAGATAGATAGATAGATAGGCAAAAGCTAGTTTTTATTAACAAAGATAAAGATTTAGAAAGAGTGAAACTGGGATCTATCAGTGTAAGGCCTATGGCAGAAATGAATCAATGCCATTGGGGCCAAACCACAAGTATCTATAGGTTCTTTACAGTAACAAAATAATTCCTTTTCAGGAGTAACAGGAGAAGACAACAGGATTTGGGAGCTACACCATTTAAATATAAGCCTGGACTACCTGAAGGTTATCGCTGAGCAAAGAGTGAAGTATTTTAGGAGAGATGTGGAAGAATGACAACAAATGGAACAAAGAAAACGGATCGGGAGAATAAGGTCAAAGCCCCACTGTCATGGTGAGTTCAGAGATATCCGTGAGCCTGAACAGGGCAGACCAGCTTTTCCTGAGCTCAGATCTCTCCTCTCTACAAGTCATCTACAGAAAAGGAAAACGTCATACTCAATTTATTTTGGAGTTTCAACCTCATTTGAAAATAATTGGCTGGCTTTATATTACTAATCATGAACTATTGTTGATCTTTCTTCCTGAACCTGTGAGGACATCTCAGGGGCATGTAAAAGCATTTCTGTTCGCTTTGGCTATACCCACCTTTATCACTCTTCTAGACTACCTCCTCTGCCAGTCTGCTTTCTGGAGGGTGAAGCAGGCCTCCGCTCATCAAATCTGTTGCCAGCTCTTCCTGCCTCCCAAACACTCCAAACAGTAATGGGCTCTCTTTCAGGATCCTCGGCCTCCGATTGAATTGAACTTGTGTTCTCTCACACAGACAGTACGGAAATTCCTCCCACCACTCATGGAACGTTTCCATATCTTCTTCTTCCCTGAGCTCTCGATTTGGATGTGCATGAAGATGTGATTAATATTAATGGAGTGGATAGGAGAGGCATATATCTGGCTCTAATAATGAATGGCTTTGTGATTCCTCATTGTGGCACCTGGACTTCACTTACCATGACATTGACCTCGGAAACTGTGTTTTCGAGCTTAGTAAAACTTCAAAGGGTACTGAGAACTTGACTTCCTTTCCTTATCGCTAACAAGTTAACTGTGGATTTGAAAGAATGAATAATCTAACCAAAGAATTGATTAGAGTTTTGGGAATAGAACCATTTGCACACTTGTCTCTCTTGCTTCCTGAGTTTGGATGTAGTCATTCCTCAGTGTTTCCACACAGCCCACTGGATGCACTTAACTCGGACCAAGGATAGGACTATAACTGGAATTCATAGTGCTGGAGAGATCAAGACAAGTTTGAAGATCCATTTGAAGCAAACACTAATCCTCAGTAAATGTAGCTG
Organism: Mus musculus; assembly: GCF_000001635.26. Classification (NCBI taxonomy): domain Eukaryota; kingdom Metazoa; phylum Chordata; class Mammalia; order Rodentia; family Muridae; genus Mus; species Mus musculus. The sequence continues at coordinate 52,854,276 of NC_000070.6, forward strand.
AGGATGACTAGTGAAGGCAAAGAATGAAAATCTCTCTCCCTAACCAAGGGTTCTCTCTTTTATTTTATTTTTGAGATTATAATTTATTTACAACATTTCTCCCTTCCCTTTCCTCCTCCAAGCCCTCTCATACACTCTTCCTTTCCAATATATGGCCCTTTTAACTAATTGTTATTGTATGCATATATTTTTTCTTTTCTTTTATCAATAGCAAATATGTATATTTGTATACATAAATTGCTAAATAGAATCTGTTCAGTCCGTATAATACTACCTGCATGCATGTTTTCAGGGATTACCATTTGGAACTGTACAACTAACTGGTGCGTTCTTCCCTGGGAAAGGCTACCTTTCCCATGCCCAGATTTACTGAATTGCTTGTGGTTCTTTGTAGAGGGTTGCTGCATTGTGAAATCTTCCCTGTGCACTTTGGCATGTTTGTTTGTGTCCTCTTTGTTCAAGCCATATTTGGGCACTCATGTTAGTGAGACTTTATAAGTGTAGCTTCTCGTGCTACAAGAGACACAATCTCACAGCAAAATCCCTGATACTCGGGCTACTACAATCACTCAGCCACATCTTTGGCAATGTTCCGTGAGACAGAAGTGTGGAATTGTTTGGTAGATAACATCCATTGTGACTGGGCTCCACAATTCTGCATGTTTATTAGTGGCGATTTTCTGTAGTGGTCTCTGTCTGTTGGAAAAGAAAAGTTTCCTTTGTGAGGAGTGAAAATTCCAATTATCTGTGGATATAACAACAAATATATATATATATATATATATATGTATATATATATATACATATATATATATATATATACATTACATATATATGTGTATATATGTGTATGTATGTATGTATATATATATATATATATATATATAGAGAGAGAGAGAGAGAGAGAGAGAGAGAGAGATGCCATTACTGTGCCCTTAAGATCACTGTGCATACTGTTCATTGAAATGGTTCATAGGCATCATAGCTGAGTAAGACTGGTAGTTGTATTCCTCCTTATACAGCTTGCATTGTGCTTTCTGGTACCATGAAAGCTAGACCTCAAGGAGGGATCTTTAAGGTCCATCTCAGGAGTTTCTGGGCCCTGTTTCCAAATTTCATGGTGTCTTTAGCACTAGGGCTTACCTTCTCCTTCTGGGAGGCAACCAAGTAGCCTAGAGTTTTCCAAAATGAATAAATAATTAATGAAAATGTGCTCACAGATTTGCAATTAAGTCAATCTCATGATTGCGACACAAAAAAAAACCTGTGTTTGCTGATGTCTCTAAGGAACGTACTTTTGTTTCAGTATGTATTTTACGGCAGCTTTAACATCTTTATTCCTCAAGCTGTAGATGATTGGATTCAGCATGGGGGTCACTACTCCGTAAAATAAAGAAATGATCTTATCTGAGGTTTGGAACTTGTCTTGCCCAGTCAGATCTTGAGATTTGGGTTTTGCATACATGGAGAAGATAGTTCCATAAAATATGATCACCACAGTCAGGTGGGCAGAGCACGTGGAGAATGCCTTTCGTCTCCCTGTGGCTGAGTTCATTCTCAAGATTGTGTGGAGGATGAACAGGTAGGAGAAAAAGATGACTAGTAGTGGAAGAACCAGGAAGGCCATATTTGATATGACCATGGTAATGATATTGAGAGATATATCAGCACATGCTAGCTTGAGGACAGCTAAGACCTCACACGTAAAATGATTAATCACATTATTCCCACAGAAAGGCAGCCGCATGGCAAGGGATGTTTGCACAACTGAATTGATGCTGCCAGAGAACCATGATGCGGATGCCATGAACACATACACTTCTTTGCTCATGATGATGGAGTATCTCAGAGGGTTGCAGATGGCCACGTAGCGATCAAAAGCCATCATGCCAAGTAGCAAACATTCTGTTGATCCCATTGCAAATCCAAAGAACATCTGCACTGCACAACCAGAGAAAGAAATGTTTCTTTTCTTTGAAATTAGGCTCACCAATGTTGAAGGGACAGAAGATGTTGTGTAGCAGATATCCAGGAAAGAGAGGTTGCCCAGGAAGAAGTACATGGGTGTGTGAAGACGGGAATCAAAGATGCTTGCTATGATCAGAACACCATTGCCAGTTAGAATCACTAGATACATGACCAGAACAATAACAAAGTAAATGATCTCAGTCTTTGGGTATCCAGCAAGACCCAAAAGAAGGAATTCAGAAACAAACGTCTGGTTATTTTTATCCATGTCATCCACGGTCAGCCATCATTGGAAGATCTACCATAGCACATATCCACTGCGCCCAAAACAAACAGTACAAAGTACCTGAAAATCATTTTTCTTTATTAGAAAGAGTTCATTTCTTAATCTCTGGCATTGATACCCACAGTAATGTATGTTATTGAATATAGTGAAATTAAATATGTTGAAAGTATGCATGCCCACTGCCACCATGTGACTATCTATCCATATCAGATGCACATTCAAAATCAATACACTTTTAATACTTTTTATCGTTGAGAATACATTCCTAAATTGATGTTTTCAAACTCCTGGCTAATTACCCATTATACACCTGACTTCTTCATTTCATCTGCTCTAGCAAACTAGCAATAAAGAAGACAAAACAAAAGTCTACTAAAAAAAAAAAAAGAAAAAAGGAAAAAACTGTGATTCTGAGTGAGTGGTTGATAATAGTCAAAATTTTATAACAACTTTTATTTTTTGAATAACATTTCTTTGTAGGCTTGATGTTGCATACACTATTAATCCTTTTAATTATATATTACCAACATTTTCTCACGAAAAAGTTAAGTGATATAAGCTAAAATTTAGCATCAAACCAAAAGCATAGTTGTATCTACATATTTTAGCCCACTCTTAGCATCTTGTGTGATTATTCCTATGACAAGACCATTATACAGACTAGATCCACAAAAATGTGATTGAAAATCTGCAGCACAAGGGTTCATTTTGAGAATCTACTTGTTTAAAACAACTTAACGATAGCAATAAAGAAAGACTTAAATGAACACAGAGCTGGTGCTTCTGGCTTTCTTCTGATTCACATCCATTTCATTTTGCCATATTATACAGGCTGGCATAGAAACTGTGAGAGATTCAAGAACAATAATTCTTTTGAATTTTATAGATAACTCCAGATTACCATAATGGTAAATACTAGAGAAATTTAAAGACACATTTTTAATGCATAATCAATTTGTACCAAACTACTATAATGTTTTAGAATGCTGCTAGTAGCTTACCTTGCAGTCAATCTCATTCTAAAAACAATTAAGCGTCAATAATGTAAGAAATTACCACTTTGAGGTTGACAATAGAATTTAGAATACAGAAAAGGTATTCTATAGAGATATATTGTGAAGACTAATATTCTGTATCTTAGGTTAAAATTATGAGTTTGCAAGACAGATAATGTTTATGAGAAATAATCATCAAAGGAGACTCAAAGGAATGTTCTGGACATTCTAGATCTAGAAACATGGAAAGGATCGGAAAGGTTGGGAAAAGAAAAGAGGATGGTAAATGTAATATGAGAAGCTGAGCCAGCTTTAGGAGAAGGCAGGTTGGCTGCATATCCATTTTATTCGAGCTGTCTCTGTGAGGCTGTGATGCTAAGCACACTTAGGAAAGTAGTAAATGGGGACCACTGGTAGCCTTGCCTGACTGGTAACACTAAAAATGTCTATAGAAATCCTCTTGTCAACAACAGAGTGGTCAACAAGAACCATAGAGAAATTAGTCACGATGGCGAAGAATTGTATTGATTAAACTTTGCTCAGAGAAATGAGGCAATGATTTTATGCTTATCTAATAGTACCTGATAAATCAAATTCCCCTGCAGGTGAATTTCAGAAATGGCTCAAGAGACACTGGATCAGTGACATTAGCAGAAGGGTCCATCCAGAGACATGAAAAGGGAAGGAGGAAGATTGACTCACCTGGACGTGTGGCCATGCTGAGTCTTCTCATAGTGGAGTCCAGGCATATGGAGGCCATCTTCCTCATCCAGACAAATGTCATGGTGATGCATCTTAGATGACCTGAATGGCTTCTCCTGTCACAGATCTCAGTCTTTTTTTCCTTAGCTGAAATCCCATCACCTACTCAAAGCCACCAAGAACCAAGCCTGTCTTTCCGTCTTTGGTTCTCCTCTGCTCGTGACACTCTAAGTGGGTTCACTTCTGGGTTGAAAATAAGTAAGAGGAGGAGTGAGCCTGTCTGCATTGCTCATATCTTTCCTCAAACACAGCGACTAGACACAGTGCAGAGTTTTAACTGAATACATCAACTTTTCCTTTCTAAGGCACTTTTCCCTGCAGTATTTACGGAGTCGAGTCCAAAGTAACTTAATGTACCCAATTGCTGGCTAGTAACAGACTTTAATTATCTTTCAGCTTCCTTTAGTCAGTACTAACAAGCAGTAGTCATAACTAGATACCAAATAATGATAGCACTGGTGGTAACAAGGGCACCCAACACACTCACTGAAGTACATATGAAACAAATTGAGCATCAGGAAAAGGCATTCAGACTAGAATTACAGACTAGGTTTGAAAATCTCTCTTATTTTATCATTTGTTTTGCATTTTGGATGTAGCATATAAATACCTTAATCTTTTCCATGTATTACATATTATAATAAAAAAGTATGTGGAAGTTTCTTTAAATATTAACAGTTATAAAATTACAATATACAGTAATAACTCACAGAAGTATTTGGGGAAAATAAATTACTATATGGCTTCTGGCCATTTGTATTATTAATGCATAATAATGAATGCCTTTAATTACAGAAAGGCTTTAATTGATTTAATTGACTCACCCTGAGAGTCTGAATCTTCACCCCTTATAAGAACCAGTTATATTTTTATAGAATTAGTTTCAGTATTCTGAAGATTCAACAAATATGCCAGATTCCATAGATGTGGCAGAATATTGGTTATGCAACAGCTATTATAATTGTTCCCCAAATCCCAAAGCAATTTAAAATTGGAGGGAGGGATGTGGGATAGAGAAACTTCTTATGCGATTGGGATAGTGTCCCACAGACCCAATTAAGTGTAGCTGAGAGTGTACTGTAGCTGCACAAACACCTAAGAAGGAAATAATGTTTTCCATTCCCAGTGACTTTAGGGAAAGGCAGCAGATGTACAATAAACAAACTTCCAAGAGTGGAAATCTCCAGTGTAAAACACAACTAGAAAAGCAAAGTTAATATAAGAGATTAGTTATTTAAACAATTATGACTCTTGTTTAATGTTATAACTAAACAAGTGATCTCAGGGCTAGAGAGATGGTTCAGCAAATAAGAGTACATACTGCTCTTGAAGAGGGTCTGAGTTCAGTTCCCAGGAGCCATACCAAGCAGTTCACAACTGCCTGTAATTCCAATTCTAGAAAGATCTGATGCCTCCCTACATGAAACTTGCACTCACAAGTATACACACACACACACACACACACACACACACACACACTTAAAAAAAAAAACCACTGACCACACATTGGTGAACATCATTTAACTTTTCCTTTACTATCTCTTGATTCATTTGTTACATTAAAACATGGATAATTTCATTACCAGCCATTTTTTTTAATGGAAATAAAACAATACAGTAAATACGTCTACAGGATATACTGGTTTCATATGTTAATGTCACAGAATTTGGGTGTTGTTTATTTGTTTGTTCATTTGTAGGTTTTCTTGTACTCATGGTAAATAGTTTATGAGGAATCCAGAGTAGTATTAAACCAAAGCATTGGAGGAACTGCTATAGAGAGAGGTTGACTGCAAACCCTCTAAGTTCTGAAACAGAATCATTTGCTTAGCAGAGCAGGCACAAGATAGATAGATAGATAGATAGATAGATAGATAAATAGATAGATAGATAGATAGATAGATAGATAGATAGATAGATAGATAGATAGATAGATAGATAGATGGATGGATGGATGGATGGATGGATGGATGGATGGATGGATGGGTGGGTGGGTGGGTGGGTGGGTGGGTGGGTGGATGGATGGATGGATAGATAGATAGATAGATAGATAGATAGATAGATAGATAGATAGATAGATAGATGATAGATAGATAGATAGATAGATAGATGATTGATATATATATATATAGATAGATGGATAGATAGATAGATAGATAGATAGATAGATAAGATAGATATGGAGAGAGAGAGAGAAAGAGAGTTTTTAAAAGTTGTAGAAATGCCACTGAAGCATTACCTTATCAAAGATGAGTAAATTAGGGTGTGTAATGTTAAAACATTTTGAAGTTAAACAGTGATATTTGAATAATCAAAACTTGTGGAATTCAAATAGTCAAGATTATGTGTATTGAGACTCCTATATGCTTTTTTTTTACAACTTTCCTATCAATTACAAACTATTCTAAAATTGCAAGATAATTTAAATAAATATAAATTAAAATACATCTATGAACTGTTTATATTTTTCAATTTAGACATTTTAAACTGAAAATCCTATGAATTCTGCTGGCTCCACTTTTTAGTGACCCACTGGTCAACAGCTATAAAGTGGTAAAACAAAATTCAAAGTCATACTAGCTCTTAGTATTTTAATGAGTAGTGGCTACAATATCTAATATTTAAGGTGATAAATCTCTCTAAAATGTGTCTTAAGCAACATTTTATCTTTGGTAACCAACATTAATTCATTACAATTTTAATTGATTAAGTCAATTTAATAAAAATTATTTGCCACCTATGAGCAGGTTCTCTGGACACTGATGTAGCAATTTGCAAGGAACTCAGGTCTAGTAAAACAAATACATATTAAATGCACATAACATATGAAGATCACGTAGTTTTGTAAGGAAATTTTCTTACAAAGTGCTTAAAGTGGCAATATTCTCTCAATTTACATAACTCATATATATGCAAATATGTATATATGATGTCGAGGTTTAAATAAAATACCAGAAAATCTTGTTACTTTTTTTAAGATTTTATTTTTAACTTATTCACTTTACATCCCACTCACTGCCTCCTCCTGGTCACTCCCTCCCACAGTCCTCCCCCCCTTCCCTTCTCCTCTGAGCAGGTGGGGTATCCCCCTACCCTGGCACATAAAGTATCTCTGAGGCCAGGTGCTTCCTTTCCTACTGAGGCCAGATAAGGCAGCCCAGCTAAATGAACATAACCCACATACAGGCAACAGCTTCTGAGATAGCCCCTGCCCCAGTTGTTCGGGACCCACATGAAGGTCAAGCTGCACATCTGGTACATATGTGCGGGGAGGCTTAGGTCCAGGCCATTTGTTTTTTGGTTGGTAGTTCAGTCTCTGAGAGCCCCAAGGGTCCGGGTTGGTTGACTCTGTTGATCTTCCTGTGAGTTCCTATCCCCTCTGGGGCCTGCAATCCTTCCTCCTATTCTTGCATAGAATACCGAAGTTCCATCCACTGTTTGGTTGTGGGTATCTGTATCTGTCTGAGTCCTAGCTGTTAGGTGGAGCCTTTCAGAGGACAGCCATGTTAGACTCCTGTTGAAAGCATAACAGAATATCATTAATGGTGTTGGGGACTGATCCTTGTCCATGGATGGGTCTCAAGTTGGTCTGGTCATTTCTTCATTCTCTGCTTCATTCCCCGTCCCTGCATTTCTTATAGACAGAATACATTTTGAGTCGAAAGTTTTATTGGTGGGTTGGTGTCCCTATTGCTCCACTGGGATTCCTGCCTGGCCACAGGAGGTGGCCTCTTCAGGTTCTATATCCTCAATGGTATGAGTCACACCTAATAACACTTACATTGATTCTTAGGCGCCTCCCTTATCCCCGAATCTCTGTCTCTTCTTGGAGATGCTCCCTACCTCCCAGCCCTGGCAGTTGCAGATTTCCTTTCATTCTCATGGCCATCTGGCCATCCTCCTGTCCCTTCCCACACTTGATCCTGAATCCATCCCATTCCCCTCCCCATCTCCTCTCTGACCCAGTTCCCTCCTTCCATCTACCTCTTATGACTATTTTCATTTCCTCTTCTGTACTGGCTTGTTTTGTGTCAACTTGACACAGGCTGGAGTTATCACAGAGAAAGGAGCTTCAGTTGGGGAAATGCCTCCATGAGATCCAGCTGTGGGGCATTTTCTCAATTAGTGATCATGAGGGGAGGACCCCTTGTGGGTGGGACCATCTCTGGGCTGGTAGTCTTGGGTTCTATAAGAGAGCAAGCTGAACAAGCCAGGGGAAGCAAGCCAGTAAGAAACATCCCTCATGGCCTCTGCATTAGCTCCTGCTTCCTGCCCTGCTTGAGTTCCAGTCCTGACTTCCTTTGGTAATGAACAGCAGTATGGAAGTGTAAGCTGAATAAACCCTTTCCTCCCCAACTTGCTTCTTGGTCATGATGTTTGTGCAGGAATAGAAACCCTGACTAAGACACCTTCTAAGTGAGATTCAAGCATCCTCACTTGTGCCTTCCTTCTTGTTTACCTTCTTTGGGTCTGTGGAGTATAGCATGGGTATCCTGTATTTTTATGACTAATATTCACTTCTAAGTGAGTATATATCATGCATGTCCTTTGGGACTGGGTTACTTTACTTAGGATGATATATTCTCAAGGTCCATCCATTTTCCTGCAAAATTCACAATGTCTTTGTTTTTAATAGCTGAATAATATTCCATTGTGTAAATGTTCCATGTTTTCTTTATTCAGTCTTCAGTTGTGGGACATTGAGGTTGTTTCCAGATTTTGGCTATTAAAAATAACACTGCTATGAACATAGTTGAGCAAGTGTCTTTGATAGTATATTCTTATATCAAAATTTAAAAATGAAAATTGAACTGTGAAACATGCATATGTATACATATATAATTAAAACAAAATAAAAATTACTTGTATAATTTTCTCCATTTTCTTCACTAAGCAGAATGAGATGCTTTTCTGGAAAAGTCAAAAAAACCTATAACATCATATTGACTTATGATAGTCAGCTCTATACCAACACCAAGAGAGACTCTGAGTCAAACAATATTTTACCTTCATTTTTCTTGGCTTCACTTTTTCAGAGTAAAACCCAAAAGAAGCTTAGAGTTCACAAACTATGCTCATACTTATAATTGAATTTATCAGGATTTCTGAGTGTCTATTATCTGTAAGACAATGAAGTCATTATAATTCCTCTCCTTGGATTTTAAACACAATGGGATAAACAGACCTATGAAGGACTAAATATAATACAATTTGATGAGCAGTTGAAAATAATTTATGAGCAATCTTATTGTATTTCTATAGTAATTTCCTCTCCCTCACTTTAATGTGCCTAGTAATTCTAAAAGAGCACAAGACATTCATTAGAATTTAATGCCTTATGAAACTATCAGTGTACAATTTAACACCAAAACTCCACAGCTGTGTGCAGTGAAGTTTCTCAGTATTAATCTTTCTCTACATCTCTTCAATTTATCTACTGATTAAACCATTTCTAGCTTCGTTTTATCCAAAATTGACAAATGTCTCTATTTTGATACTGAAATAATTATGTTCTCATTTTAATCTGAATCAATTTTTTCTTACTCAAAGATAGATTGATTAGAGTGGACATTTACAAAGCTAGCTCACTATTGGTTTATTTTCAAAGAAATCATATTCTCCAAAGTATTTTAAATTCAGTATCACTAGAAAGCTAAGTTATTCCCTTCACATGTTGCTCATCAGCTCAAATACCAGGAATAATATTAAGTTTTAAGGGCAAAAAAAGCAGAACAAAATTTTATTTTAAAAAACATACAGAATATAAAACAAAGAAGGAGAGCGGTCAGATCGCTCAGAGTGTCAAACACAAGCACTTGCCGTGCAAAACTGTGTTCCATGTCAGGAGAAAACATGGGCTCTTAAACGTTGTTCTCTGATCTTCAGCAGGAACCACTGCAAGCATGTGACTATCGCCACATTGACACTTGTGTTTGCGTGCATGCGTGAGCATACAAGCGCGCTTACACACAATGATAATAATTAAAACTTAAAGAAAAAAAAGAACAAGGAAGATACAGAAGCACTCAAGATGCTCATCACAGGCAGCAGATGGGAGTGGGTGCAGAGACCCACAGCCAGGAATTACGCGGAGAGTCTAAATTGGAGATCTGTATTCCCTTCCCTCAATCCCTCCCCTCAGAGATCAGGGAACCCCTCAAAAGAGGGGGAGGAAGAACTGTAGGACTCAGAGGAGATGGAGGACACCAGGAAAACGTGGTCCACAGAATCACATAGGCTCGCAGAAACTGAAACAGCAAGCATGGAGCCTACGTGGGTCTGCACTAGGTCTCTGTGTGTATGTCATGGCTGTTAGCTTGGTACTCTTGTGGACTCCCAACAGTGACAGTGAATGTACCTCTGACTCTTGTCTGCTCTTGAGACCTTTTTCTCATGTTGGATTGCCTTGTTCAGCCTCAATATGAGGGCTTTTACCATGTGTTATTTATTGTATCTCGATTTGTCCTGTCTGGCTGTCCTCTCTTATAGACCTGCTCTTTTATGAAGAGAAAATGGAGGGGGAGTGGATATGGGAAAGAGGAGATGTGTGAGGAAGCTCGGAAGGATGGAGAGATAGGAAAGTGTGGTGGAGACGTATTATATGGAAGAATCTATTTTTCCATATTTATTTATTTATTTATTTATTATTCATCTCTCATACAATACATCTTGATCACAATTTCTCCTTCTTCCACCCTTCCCATCCTCCAATATGTACTCCCCCAGATGCACTCCTTCTCCAGTTTCCCTTCAGAAAAGATGAGGTTTCCAGGAATACCAACCAAGCACAGCATAACAAGTTACAAGAAGACTAGGTACAAACTCTTTTATCAAGGTTGGGCAAAGCAACCCAGTAGGAAGGCAAAGGCCCCAAGATGGGCAAAGGAGTCAGAGACACTCCTCACTCCCACTATTAGAAGTCTCACAAGAACACTAAGCTACACAACCATATACAGAGGACTTAGCACAGACCAGAGCAGGCTGAAGCCTCTGTAAAGCCCTCTGAGCCCTGCTTAGTTGATTGATACCAGTGCCTTGTACTCCGGGTGCTCTCTATCTAAATGATTCCTGCAATCCTTCCTCCCTATCTCTCAGGGCATTTGACCAAGCTCCATCTAATGTTTGGCTGTTTCTCCCTGCATCTGCTCCCATCAGTTGCTGGGTGAAAAGCCTCTTTGATGATAACTGGACTAGGCACTAATCCATGAGTACAGTAGAATATCATTTGGAATCAAAAGAATCTATTTTCTGATTTTTTCTTTTATTTTCTTCTCACATATTAAATCCAGACCACCGTTTCCTCTCCTTATCCTTCCTCCAGCCTTTTCCCATGCCTCTCTTCTCCCCCAGAACCACTCCCCTTCCACATCCCCTCTGCCTAATGCTTGGCTGTAGTACTCTGCATCTGCTTCTAACAGTTGTTGGATGAAGTCTGTCTGTCTGGTCTCTTTGATGATTCTGCTAGGCTCTGATTCCAGCACATTCTGCAGGCAGGATGAAATGTAGGTCAAAGGTTTGGGGGCTGTGTTGGTGTCCTGTCCCAGTTGAGATCTTGCCTGGTTACAGAAGATGGCCAGTTCAAGCTCCATGTCGCCCATTAGCAGGAGTCTTTGCTAGGGTCACTCTTAGATTCCATGCAGTTTCCCTTGCACTAGGTTTCTACCTTGTCCTGAAATGCCTCCTCCCCCCAATTCCAGTCGTTTCTCTCAGTATATTCTCCCTCCCTCCCACTCAAGAATCTATTTTCAATTTAAAAAGAAAAGAAATTAAGAGAGAGAAATACTCAAGAGAAGTTTGAGTGGTTTTGAAGGGAGAGAAATACAATTAGCCGGGTGGGCACTGATCCGGTTAATTAAGCATGAAAAGTAATTTGAAATTTTACCAGCGTGCTATGGAGCTAGTTGAAACAGATACTTGGTTTTTGTATTTTATCACCTACCTGTGAAGTATCTATTGGGGCCTGGTGAAGGTAATCAGCATTTTATATAATGAAGAGACAAATGACTGTAACAGCTGCATGTTTACAATTATGAGCACCTAGAAACTGACACTTGGATGAGACAAGGGTGAAGTGTCTAAATTTGTGATCAACTTACCATGTAGAGCCTGAAACTCCCCTGCAGACACTCTGTGCTCGCCTGTTTATGAAAATGATCTGTGTGGGGTTTAAATCCCTCGTGCAGTGTTTTGCATATATGACTAGTGGATACTAATGATCTCTTACCCAACTTTAACTTTGGTTCTCTGAGGCCAAATTTCTTCAAAACCTGTCTTGGTGGTTTAAATAATTGACATTAATTTATCATGAGCTATTTTGCAGGATTCATCAGTGAATTCGGCATGACCTATATTTTCTTTGGGGGAAAGCTGGTGATTATTGATTCATTTTTCGTATCTGTTGGTGATCTATTCGAAGTATCTATTTCTTTTTTTTTTTTTTTCAAAGTATCTATTTCTTAATTACTCAGTTTTGGTACAGACTCATTTCTTCAAGATTTTCCAATTCATGGCGTATTGTGTAAGACCACTCCATGATCTCTCACACTTCAGTAGCATCATGTAGACTGTCTTATCCCTCGGTTTTATTCCATTTACATGAATTTACTCTGGCACCTTTAGTTATGTAGAAGGCCTGTGACTTTTGTTTATCTTACAAAGGACAAGTCTTAGTTTCACTAGTTTGTGCTTCTGCTCGGGTACTCTCCATTCCATCTATTTTTACTCTAAGATTTTACTACAAGACAAGAAAATGTATAGACCAACATTTCTAACTAACAATGATAGAAAAACCATCAACAAAATGCTAACAAATCCAATGACAGAGGAGTACCTTCCACTGCCATTGGTCCCCTTCTTCCTCCCAACCATTTCCCCATTTTACTCTCCTGTAATAATCAAGTATATATGTAAAGTAAATAAATAAACAGAGACATAGAGAAAAATAGCAAGGCTCCACACATGAAACAACATTAGTCTTTTTATATTACAGAATTGGTAGTATGTTAAGCTGAAAAGAGGAATCAGGAAGTTTCAAAGAAATGATATTAATTAGTTCACATATTCTTTCTTATAACACTTTAAGGACCAATATCTAAATGGTCTCCATTAAATTATATAACTAAATGTATTTCTAAATAAATAAACTGTAAGAGTGAAGCTGAAATATGTAAAAATTCTACACAAGTGTTGTAAGTCAGAATGAGTGCCTCTGTAACACAAAGATGACCATAGTATATGTATTAACTAGATATTGCCTGTATTATATCGTAGAAGAAAGTAAAAGCAAAAATCAAACTTCAGCCAAATTATTTTTTAATTTATTTTTTATTAGATATTTTCTTTATTTACATTTCAAATGCTATCCCTTTTCCTGGTTTCCCCTCCAAAAATGTCGTCCTTCTACCCCTTCCCCCCTCCCCCTGCTCACCACCCTACTCACTCCCACTTCTTGGCCCTGGCATTCCCCTACATTGGGGAATTGAGCCTTCACAGGACCAATGGCCTCTCCTCCCATTGATCACTGACTAGGCCATTCTCTGAATTGAAACTTCATGAAACAAAGTCTGAAGGCATAGCCATTGCTTCTATTGTGTTTTCTGTTATAGTGACTGCTGAATAGTTGGTATGCCATAGTCTTTGTAACATATTCTCACCGTCCCTTCTGTTAATAAGTTATCTATGAGAGAATAATGCATATTGAAATTGACTAGATGCATAATTAGTATGACAATTTGTAGGAAAGTGGTCTATATAAGCTAATATATTTTAAATCTGTTTCCCAGTTGGTAGAACTGTTTGGGGAGGATTAAGAGGTGTATCACCTGGGTTGATTTGGGGGTTTTAGTCATGCTCCACATCATGGTGGTCATGGGCTTACTCTGTGACACTCTAAGCAAACTCCCAAACAATTCTTTCTTGTATAAGATGGCTTGATCATGGTGAGTCCTCACAGCAATAGAAAGCTATCTAAGACAATTAGTTTTGGAGGAAATAGTCATATATAAATTCTCATACTTGGAAAGGAGGAAACAGAATAGAAAGTGGAAATGATGCAAAAAAGAATCTAAACAATTCTAATTCAGAACATGTATGCCAGATGTTATACTGTATTCATATCCTATTATTTCTTAATAAAGTTTCACAATAATATTAAAAGACATGCATAATTTCATAATTTATGGCTGAAGACTCTAAGTTTTATAGATGTTTATGAAGGATGTAAATGCTACAGATAGACTTAAATTTCTAGATTGGAATTTTCTTTCCTCCAGAGGCCAACTGTCAACAAAGAAATACCCTAACCTCCAATTATATTTACATCTGGAAAACAATTATTGGAGCGTCTTTGCATTTTCCAGAAGGGAACATGGGAGCAGCAGGCAGACGTGGTGCTGGAGCAGTAACCCAGAGCTTCCATCCTAATTTATCCACAAGTCCAGCTCGATAAACAAACCAAGGAGGTGGAGGAGTTCACTTATAAAAAGGTTTTCTCAGGATGAAAGAAGATCACTAAGTTCATAGTATCTAGCTAATATATAGAGACCTGATGTTGTATGCTGTGATGAGTACTCACTTTGTGTCTGTATAGAATATAATTGCTAATGCAAATATAGTCCTTGCAAGTGTATAAAAAAGGTACAGTAGTCACTAGTAATCTAATCTCACTTTAAGAGAACTGAGGCCACTAACAGAAGAGGCAAGATCTATGTCAAAAGAGTAAGAAAGGAGCCATGGCTGTGTAGACTCACAGAGATCAAAAGAAAGGACTCTCTGGGGGTCTGAAAGGGAATATTCTAACTTAGGAAAGTACATTGAAGATGCTGAGATCAAAGATATTCTTACAGAGAAGACTCTGAGATGACTTTGGTAATGACTCTTCTGGGGCAGTTAAAGAGTCACAAGGAATAAGTCCAAAGTTGGCATATGTCAATGGGACTCTAACCAAGATAAAAGACCAGCAATTTCCCTGAGACCAAATGAGGCCAACTCTTTTAAGTAACTCCACTCAATATCCTTGAAGTTACCTACTGCAGAGTAATTAAAAGTGAAGCTATCATCTCTTCATTGTGTATGCCATTGTGCAGGGAAAGAACCTCATTGAAAACATTATTCTACAGATAGATTTATTCCTCACAAAAACTAAAACTATGCAAATTTATACAATTAAGTAGGTAGAGTCCACATAGTTCAGGGGAGACTGGAACAATGGGCTTGAAAATTCATACTATCAAATCATATGATCGTGCTGTGTTTTTGGCTGATGAAGACATATTAAGACCTCTTTCTTTAACTACTAGTTAATAACAGTTTTAAGCTCTATAAGACTTAGGCCAGGTAAAACAAGGTGCTTTCAAAGAGGCAGCCAGCACGGGAAGCCACCATTGCCTTTCTGCTTGTTATCTCATAGCTTGGTAATCCCCTCCCACAGGGGTACAGAACAGAGTCAATATTTATACCTGAGCACAGAACATCTCAGAGGACATCATTATAAGTTTACTGACCTACTTCTGTCTGATACCAAGGTACAAATAACTGGTACATGGGTAGGGTCCCATGTGCCGTTAACAGTCTAACGTCAAGCTTGTTAAAGTGTTTGGGTAACTTTAACATCACTCTTTTCTCTGCAAGTTTTCTAGAGGAATTCTGGATAAAGAGGCTCCAAAGAGTTTGAGTCAGTTCCTCACGTACCACTAAATGGGGGCAAGGGAATGACATCATCATACGGAAAAGCAAATCATTCTCAGTGGATTTCCAGAATTCAGATTTGACATAGTAAGTGAGACAGACCTCCATAGAACCAGAACTGTAGTGATTAGTTACTAAGAAAAAAAAGCATGTCAATGTACATCTTTCTTAGAAACATGGAATTAATGATTAATCACAGTCCCCACCCTCTACCGTCTGTTGTACCAAAATACAAATTGGTTTCATAGCTGTGAAGATCATTTGAAGTTTTATCCTCGGTTTTGCAACAAACTGTGAAATTGGTTAATATTAATCACAGAAGAATATACATAAATGAATTTGCATTTGAATGGACCCAACATTTTGTACAGGCAGTTCTTTCTCCTGCAATGGTCACATGGAGCCAAGACAATCATGGGATGCAATTACATGGGATTCACTATGCATTCAGAAATTTTGTTTTTTAATTTGATTTGAGTAATCTAATGACATTCAAAGAAGCACTCAGGACCAAGATTATGAAAAATGGGAAATGGAGACCAGTGAAGAAATAATCACACTAATCAGTACAACCATGTGATTAGAGCAGTCTTCATTTTCACATTGATTCAAAACCACTATGAAGTAATCAATGCCACCACAGGAAAAGGCTGTGAGGCTGTGAGTGTGTGTGTGTGTGTGTGTGTGTGTGTGGTCATTTGCATCTCAACTTGTTAACATCTATACTAACAAAAATTCATAACGGTGACTATGTGATCAGGCATGAATGAGAAGATTCACTAAGAATAAACCCACATTAACTATAACACAAGCCTAAGCTTGATCCCTTGGACAAACATGGTATAAGGAAAAGAACCAATTCTGGCATGTTGTCCTCTGACCTCCAAGTATACACTTACACATACATACAGACAGGCACATACATACATACATACATACATACATACATACATACATACACATATGTGTAATAAGTTCCTCTTTACCTTTTATTGGAGTGTTTTATTCCTTGTTCAAATTTGTGATGTAGTTTTACAGAACTGTAGAATGCCTCACATAAGTATACTATTTTACACATACTCTGGAAGTAATCACAACTAAAAGTTAATCAATGTCCCTTCAATACCTGGTAGCATAGAACACTGGAGGACACTGTGAGGAGTCAGCTGAGTCATACTGATAGGCCAACTCCAGTATTTTGCTTTGTTTTGTTTCTGTTCTGCTCCATGCCTTTCACCCACCTGTACTCCACACCAAACTCTAGGAGATGCAAGATGCTAGATCATCCTTGATCACAGATGACTCAGTAAGGGTGGTCATGGTTTTGAAGAGCTCATCTGTTCCAGGAAAAGGAATCAGGATAAGCAGTGAAACCTATGAGAGTGGCAACCCCGTGCTTTGAAAGTCACCACCTTGCTTCTCTTAATTTTCTGCAACCTTGTTCTACAGAAACCTATGCTGCTAAAGAAAAGCGATGATGTATAGTCAGTATGTACCAATTGTTGGAAGACAATGCTCACAAATAGCCAAGACATGGTGTCATTCATGCTTATGAAACCAGGGACTGAGATTAGATGATTCCAAACAATAATTTTAATGAATATGGTATGGACAGATCAAAACAGATGCCCAGCTGGTAGGAAACACATAAATTTGAATAGTAGTTTGAAGTTTTTTCATCTTCTAAGAAAAGCCACTGCAGTATTATCTGTATAACATGCTAAAAGAAGACAAGAGTAAACACTGAGAGACATAACAAGAAAATATTGAAAAAATTCTACTTTTAAATTTTTATTCTTGTTTTAAAATATTTAGTTGTCAAATAAATTTAAAGCATAGTCAATAATATACTTTATTATATCTAAACATACCATTAATATCACAGTCAAATTAACTAACATTGAACATCACTCAAACTGTGATATCTAGATGTGATATCTATTTGATATCTAGATGTGATTCATCATATAATAGAAAGCTTGTATACTTAGATGACAATTTCCCCAGTTCTCTCCCCATCCCAGACAACTATCATCCTAATATTTGTTTCTGTAAATTTGGACAGGCAGGGTACATATTAAGCAGAAATTCAATTCTTGGAGTTTTGCATTACTCTTCCCTAGGTTTAAAGGGTGCCTGCTGAACTAAATTGACTTAAATACACTTATCAAAATAAATGAGCCTTACCAGGAGACAGTGACAGGTACCTTCAATCTCAGCACTTGGGAGGCAGAGGTAGGTTGAATGAGTGTGAGGCTAGCCTGGTCTACATAGCAAATTGCAGGATGTTATGGCTACACAAAGAAACCCTGTCTCAAAAAAGAAAAAAAAAAAGGAAACTAAACTATACTAAAATAACATAATTACCCTTTTCTAAGGCAGACAGAATTATCTTAATCAACTTGTAAAAATGTATACACTCAGATCCAATATGGTTCCATATTTCCTTGGCTCTTTAAGGAATGCATTGTATATTATGGTAGCAGTGATCCATTTTTATGCTCTTTTTTTATTGATCTTTTTTCTTTTTGCTTTATGCTGAAGCACATTTAACACAGGTGTTTTATTGTCCAAAACTAGCTGAAAGTGATCATATGTGACATCACTTTAGGCAAACACTTCTTGGGCTCACTGGTTCACATGCAAATATTACAATGCATATCACAAGTCAAAAAGCATGAAAAACACTTTCAAACTTTATCCTAAAACAGATAATTATAATACTCATTTTATGTCTTCAGTGACTTACTAAAGTTTGCTAAGCCACAAGCCAGGAGACTGGAAAATAAATTATTTGTATTAGACTATAAGGTCATTCTCTTTTGAAAACATGCATATTTGTAACCTTGATATAATTAGAAGAGCAAGCACGGTGCCTCCTGTACATCTCCTTGTTAATTCTCAGAATAACAACATCAATCACAAATTCCACATGTCACTAATCAATATGTAGACTGAAGCTCAGAAATCCTTAGTGATTTCTATGATGCTATAGAGACAGTGCTTGACAAAGATGACCCAACCAACTCCCAAGTTCATCTTCTGGATCACCTTCACTTTTCCTTCTGCCTCTCAAGTGAAGGAGATATTTTGTTTTTAGAGTTAGACCAAACCAGTAGCCTGTAGGAAAATGCACAGTGGAGTCCTCTAGCCCCTGTCCCTTCTAAGATGTGTTCTTCCTCCAAATGTGCTCTTTGGTGTCTTTTAAAAGTGTGAATAATGGCAAAAGGAACAGAAGAACTCTAGGCTAAATAAAGAAAGACAAAGACGTTATATTCTGTACTTGGAAAGCTGTTTTGAGAAGAGGGTATATTTAAAGATGATATGACAACCCAGTTTGGATTCCATAGAATTGAAATGGTGAACTCTTAGTAAGAAAAAGATACAAATATACTTGAAGAAATTTTAACATGTCTGAGAATTTTAGACATACTAATTCCATTCCCCATGTGTGCTTAGTCCACTTAGTTCACTCAGGAGCTCAGTTATTATTCCAAGAAATGGATCTTTGGTCTGAATAGAAACCAGGCAATTTGTCTATAAGAAGTTCCCAGTTCTTGACTTACAAGCTCAGGGACTAAAGTACTTTGTGTAAACAAAAGTCAAGTTTACCTCCAAAAGGAGATGCCTCTCCTGAGTAAGTAACATCAGCATAATGAATCATGGGAAACATTTGCACCATGGGTCTTCCTGGTTACCAGACTTCACATCTCTGACATCCTCTTAGAACATTGGATTACAGAACATCTCCTGGTTGTGGCTCTTCGTTCTCACTTTTCTTTTTAGGAAAGAAGACTCAGCATCTTTCAAATAGAGAATCTCCTGCTTTCATCTGAAAATGAAGTTCAAATTTTGGGGAAATTTCTCCTTTACTAAATACTGTGGGATATGCAAATGATTTAGAACCTGTGAGAGGATGAAAGAAGAAAAGAAAAGAAAGAGGGCAAACAATTAATTATTGTTATCTCAAAAAAACCCTATAAATAAATATTTTTAGTGGAGGTGGTCATTGCTTTCTGAATTGTTTTTAAAAATGAATGTAAAATGTAGTCAGCCCACGACCACCAGTCAACATAGGTACCTCAAATGGAAGTCTGGGAATTAAAGGACAAGGACAAAAAGAAGAATGGAGCCAAGACAAAGTTCTGATCAAGGCTCAACTTTATTGCAAAGAAGCAGGCTTATAAAGGCAAAAACCATAGGCCCAACCCCTAGACGTGACTGATGACATAAACCACCTCATGCCGGCAGCCAGTGGCATAGGTTTCCATTTCTCAGCACAGGTCTATTTTATCAGGCCAAAAGCAGAACTCCTAACTCAGGCAAATAAATTCCACCGAGTGCTGTGATAGCAAAAATAGCTGATGCAGCAACTCCTGCTATGCAGAGCAGGGCAGAACCTCCACAATAAAGCCTAGGCACCACCTAGCAAGCCCAATTTTTTTTTTAAGCTCCAAAATGTTCCAACCATTGGCAGTCATTTTTAAGACCATGTTATTTTATTATAGAGGAAGACTAGATTGTTTGCAATGCAACTGAGCCTCAAGTGTGACACTTAAGCCTTATTTATAATAGCCAGAAGCTGGAAAGAACCCAGATGTCCCTCAACAGAAGAATGGATACAGAAAATGTGGTACATTTACACAATGGAGTACTACTCAGCTATTAAAAACAATGAATTTATGAAATTCTTCGGCAAATGGATGGATCTGGAGGATATCATCCTGAGTGAGGTAACACAATCACAAAAGAACAGACATGATATCCACTCACTGATAAGTGGATATTAGCCCAGAAACTTAGAATACCCAAGATATAATTTGCAAAACTCATGAAACTCAAGAGGAAGGAAGACCAAAGTGTGGATACTTCGATCCTTCTTAGAAGGGAGAACAATATACCCATGGAAGGAGTTACAGAGACAAAGTTTGGAAAGGATACAGTTAAGCCTCTGGCACACTCTCTAGACACCTGAGATAGTCTCTGCTCGATTTAAACTGCTTTTACATTTATGACATAGTGTGTGTTAATTGTGAGTATAATTATAAGCAACTGTTTCCATATTTTCCTCCTTAACTACATTCTTTACATATATGTTTATCTTCAAAATTGAGATAATTCAGAAAGGTAGAAAGAAAGATCTCTATGCTAACCATCAACATTCTGCATGTCTATTTCAACCTGTATAGTCTGTTTAGGTTGTTTTGCTTGTAATTTCCAAACAACATTGTATAATATCCTTTTATGTCACCTTTCAGTCAAGTGCATAAAAATAATTTGCATCACCTTTCGGTCAACATGGATTGCAAACAAATATCAAAATAACTGCATAATAGCCATAAGACAAGAGTCTTGATTTTACAAAATACATAAAACACAATTTTAAAAGAAAAATATCAATGATAGGAAAGATCTGGTAAAAACAGAATAACACCTGGTACTACAAATCTCAGGGAAACTCATTTATGAGAAAACACTCACAGTCTTAGCAATTTTCACTCCTGTTCAAAAATGGATCCTGGGAATCATTGTTATAGGAATAAATTTAAATGTAGAAAACAATCCTGCATGATGATGTTCAACTGAGTGTGTAGTAATCAATTATTTAAATTTATACTATGACTACAAGGGTGATGAAAATTCATATCTCCACACTATTTGTTAATTATCTCCCTTCTCTCTCCCATTTGCAAGCATCAAAATAGATCGGTACTTCCTTTTATAAATATTTACTAATGAGATTTCTGTTAGAGCAACCATCTGAAGACTGTTAAGATACCATATGTCTACCATTCTTATTTTCTCAGATTAAATTTCAGATCAGAATCAATGTTTACATGTTACTGGGAAGGAAAGGGCATTCTACTTAATTTATACCTTTATGCAAAAATCTCTAAACAGAGACCAGACAAACTGTTGTTTCTGCCAAGTCTGTGTCAGAACTGCAGGGGCCGACTCGGAGAGGGCCTTAACAGTGTTGCTCTCCTTTGATAAGATAATCAAATTCCAGTCTGATTTCTAAAAGAAGTGTGCTGGTCTAAGTCACACTTCCCACACTTGTAACGCATGCCTCCCAGTTTCAGACTGAAGGGGATTAGTGCCCTCATAATCAACATAGTCAACAAAATAAGAAACATGCCTTCGTGGTAATTAAATTCCCTGGCAATTGCAAACTAGATTTTTCATAGAAAGCAGTATACCCTGAAGCAAGCAATTATCTCAGGAAAGGTGATATTAATTCTTATACGGGAAGCACATTAAACTTTTGGAAACACTGGGTAGCAATTCATCCATTTTGTCTGTCCACCCCTCTTATATACATTGAAATCTTGTGTATATTTTAGGTATATTATCATAACAATGGTGGGTTTTTTAAGATTTAGTTTTATTTTTAATTATGTGTAGTATGTGTGTCTGTGCACATGAGTATAATGGCTGCAGAAGCCATAAGGGGGCATTATATCTTGTGGAGAAGGAGTCCCCAGTTCAATGCCCATCACCTACCATAGGGAGCTTATAATTGCCTGCAGTTTCAGCTCCAGAAGATGTCTTCTAGCCTCCATAGGCACCCACACTCACATGCAAACACTAAAATGCACACACACACAATTTAAAAGTCAAATAGCATGTATCTTTTAAAAAAAAGTCTTTTCTCCAATGTTTTTCCATTTTGTCCACTTTATTGCCTCCTATCTAGTTGTCTCACGTACAACTGAAGCACCCATAGCATTCTCTAATGGTATCATACAGAAATGTCTAGAAGGTCTGGCTGCTTGTGGGTGATCAGTAGAATCAGAAACAGCATCACTCTGAAACATTAACAAATGAAGATGTCGAAACCCACCTCAGACCCACTGAGTCTGCCACAGAGATTCCCCAAATCCTACAGGTTAGGAACAGCACAGCAGAAAGGGAGGGCTTCTTCCTCAAATTCATAATAAGATACAAAGGAAATTATGGGGAAAAGACTATACCTGAGTCTGTCTTCTCAGTCAACTTGCCTGTTTTTTATTTGTCGGCTTTCTCAGTTACTGCTCCATTGTGAAGACATACCATGACCAAGAAAACTTATAAAGGAAAACATTTAACCAGGGACTTTCAAAGGGCTACTCCATTATCATTACAGCAAGAAATGTGGCAGCAGGAAGGCAGGCATGGTGCTGGAGAGCAGCTAAGAGCTTTAGATCCTGATCCACAGCCAGCAGTCAGGGCAAAAGGTGACTGGCCTGGGTGTGGACTTCTGGAAATACACACCTTCTTCAACAAGACCATACCCAATCTTTCCCAACCGTCCACCAACTGAGAACTAAGCATTCACGTTCTCATTCTCATTCAAACCCCCACAACTGATCAATGTGATAGAGAGAGAGGACACTGTATGTGGTAGGCAAACTCTACCACTGACCTATTCCTCCACAACAATTCACATAATTTCAAGAGAGCAATAGGGGGTAATTTCGGAAACTAGGACTCAAAACACAGAAAAGAAATTTTCTGTAATAGTTTGTTCACTTATTGTAATACGAATAAATTTTTTCTCACATATTTATTTCCCCAGAGAATTTTCATAATGAAAATACATGAACATCTGTAAACGACAAGATCCTAAATGATTGGTGCCATTAGAGGCTGACATTGCCATTTACTAACATCAAGTAAACAAATCTTTATTGAACAAATTACAACATTCTGCCTCCAAACTATGGGTATCAAAGTGGGCTGCATGAAATGACTGCATCAGAAACAACGGTTGCTCATTAAAAATGCTAATAGTTCTCCCCTACGTTAGGACGAGAAATTTACCATCTCAGGAAATAGACTACAGGCACATTCATTGTTCGGGAGCTATCAATGTCATTTTCTTTGTCTTTGGCCAACTGCATTGTGAACAAGCAGAGGAATCACAAGAGTATAACTCAGGGCTGTTGAGCTGCTGTTACACTAGCCAGTGCTGATTGGTACATGTATTGCCTTCCTTCCAGTTAGCTCTTTCTCTCTTTGTATGATAACACTATTAAATTCCTCAAGTTCCAAGTATGTACAAAGAAGTAGAAAGGACCAACTGGACAGAAACTGGGTGTCTTCAGGGGCTTCCAGAGTAACCAAGTGCTAAATAATTCTGTAATATGTCTGATGAGTTTCTAGTAATCCTTCCAGAGAACCACAGCTTAATTATCCTAACTCTTTGGGATTCCTACCTGCATATGCCCATGTTCCTCTTCCAAGGGAGTGTTTCCTCCTAAACATTTGCTACACAGCCTCCTTTGTCTCCATGACACTGAAACAGTTTTCCCAGAAAAGAAAATTCTCCTTCACATGATGTAATATGTGTTATTTACATGTCTATCTCCTACAGTATGGGATCCATGGAGTATGTCTTCTTGGCAGCAATGCCCTGTGGTGGGTAGAAGACCATCTGAAACCCCTGCAATACTGGGCTACCCTAAGGAAGGTTACACTTAGGTGGCAGCCCTCTTCTCAACTCATGAACAGAAACCATTTTTTCATAATGGTTCCTCTATAGAAAATACATTAGTCATTTGTTTCTGAAATATTAGCCTCTGTCAAGCTGGCTTACCTGGGTATTTCTTTGGATGAGACCAGTGGATGAGACATGGGCAGTGTAATGGTTTTGGTTTTCATTATTGCATGTGTGTGTGTGTTCTACTTCTTCATTCTTTGTAGGATAAAA